>NC_057942.1:38731470-38768970 GCF_018555375.3 Anguilla rostrata | reverse complement strand
ATTTGCTGTAATGCACCTGAGCCGCTCACACTGTGGGAGGAACGTAAGGGAGTTCACCTGATTTACATGAGAAACGGCGCCAAAGTTGGCCAAAAACACCTTTCCATTATGAGCACGGCTGGAGCCCTTCCACATCGCCCGAGCATTCTGGGATATGTCATATTTAATACGCAAGGCCACGCCAGCTTCCCTTCCTTGTTTCTCAATGACACTCTCTCTCTCACTTTCTCCCCAATCCGTACCCGCCCCCTCCCACCCCCAAAACTCTACTCCTAGACAGGTAGAAGCAGATATGCTAATTAGCTGATGTACTTAATTACCGGTTTAATTGATGCATTAAAAAGATACAAACAAATCACCTGTCGGCGGGCACAGCGGTGCTTTTTCCGTTGCACACCTGGATGGATTCACGCTCGCCCGCTTAAATTATTCACAATTATATTATACGCAGAACAGCCTTTGTGCTTCCCCACCGTCAATGAGAGCTCCTGTTCTGGAAAACATATTAGCCGGGCTGAGAGATGTAAATTAATACATGTCTGGCTTGAAAAAGCCTTAACCTACGGCACCACCCCCTAAAGCAGACACTGGCATGTACGTCCGTACGCACTCAACGCCTGTATAATAGTTTATTAACGTCACGATAGCTCTCCAGCAGCAGCGGATTTCACCCCTGATTGATGTTATAATCTTCAGTGTGGAATCAGAGTGTCAGAAATCTGCATCACCCGAGGCGGTGGTAACACGGAACTTGCCCCCCCCCCCACCTGCCCCCCACACCCCCCCCCCGAACTCTCTCCCTTTCTGCCCTCTCTCCTGATTAATTTCGTCAGGGCGGTGAATTTGCATGAACGAATGTCAAATTACCTCTCGCTGAGAGAGAGCCTCCTGTCTGTTTTTCCTCTGTGCTCCGTTCAGCTTTGTTGACGCTTATTGGGGATAATAACAAAATGTTTTCAATCGGGGAGTAGCGGCGGGGGGGGGGGGGCACAAGGCCATGTGGAAAAAAAATACTAAAGAAAATTTTTCTGGCGTTCCCAAAACATCAGCATCCCCAAGGTAAAGCACCAACCAAAACACACCACTTGTTTTTTTTTTACTACCATTTCATTTCACACTTATTTCATATTTATATACGATCATTTTATTAATATTTGCATCTAAATAAACGGATAAATAAATTAACCCTCATCTGAGGCGCACAGATCCCAACCCCCCGGTAACAATGCACCGTTTCCACAGCAACGGCAGGGGTGGACAGATTGCGCGCGAGCGGACGGAATCCCACCGGCGGGGGTGAGCGCGGCGCTAGCGCGGTGTTAGCGCAACGTTAGCACGGCGTTAGCACAACGTTAGCGTGGCATTAGCGCGCCGCGGCTTTGTTAGCGCTGAGCTCGTGCAGCTGGGTGGAGAGAGCGACGCCCCCGTTTCAGTCCTGCCTGGTGGTGTCCCGCCTTACCTTAGACATCGGGCCACCCCCCCCAAACCACCCCTCCCAGAACGTCACCCAGAGCGCCCCATATCAAGTGTTCCTGGTGGGGAACGGCAGCGGGGAGCCGCGGTGACAACTAATTTGGCGGGAGGGTTTTAGAAGCCCGGCGAATGACTGGCGTCTCGGCGGAATTCCGTCCGCCGCCCCCCCCCCCCCGGGGCCCCTGCGAAACGACAAAGACATTTAAATTACAGCTGCACAGCTGTGCGGGGAAACCGAAGAGGGAGCAGAGCAGGAGCCGTCAGATCCGCGGCGGCGGAACAGTCCCGTCTGAGCAGTGGCGGGAAATCTGGATAAGAGCACAGAGGCTAACGGACGGAGCGGGGAGGCCGAGTTTTCAGGGAAACGGAATCCGCTTCAGTTATGGAGCCATCAGCCAGTCAGAGCACATCACCATCTACCCTCACTGGGGCGACTGGTTTTCCTCACGAAGCTTAGACCCTTTGAGGTGTGAGGTCACAAACACTTGATTAGAATGTTCTTAACTGAACATTCTAATGCTGATGTCACAATCACTGCTGATTGACTGCACCAATGGAGAGAACTGCAAGGGCATAATGTGTAAAAAAAGAGCAATAAAATGAGAAACAGCAGCCATACCACTCTGTATTTTAAAAAATATATTATTATTATTATTATTATTATTATTATGGTACTGAGGACCAACAAGGTCTACCCTGAAAACACCCTGAACTCAACTGGTCATGGAAAACCAATGTTTGCACAGAGCGAAGGGAAGAAAAAAAAAATAAACATACACTCCTCAAATATTTAAGTAAATTGACCTGAACAACAAAACCGTACAAACAGATCAATGTTCTACAGAACTAAATTAAACCTAAATCGCACTACAGCGTCAACAGCAAACCGCCCCCGGGCAGAGTAGCAGAATATCTTAGTAAGGGTCAAAGGTCGCAGACAGCGGCAGGCGTTAATGATGTAGTCCTGAGCCGCGGTGACTACAGCCTCGCTCCTCTAACTGGCAGCTGCGAGGCCTTTTGATCAGAGCGGGCCGTCCAAGGTTGCGGCACGACTTCGCCGCCCGCCCGAGTGTGTGCATAAAGTGTGGTCCATGAATGTGTGTGTGTGTGTGTGTGAGTGTGTGTGTGTGTGGCCCATCCCTGACCAGAGAAGCGGTATAATCCAGCACTCTCTCTCTCTCTGGCAGGCATGTCGGGCTGGACAGAGCCGACAGGGCGATTCTCTGGCTGTCACATGCCGTACAGACGTGTAATGGGAGACCTACGCACCCCCCCCCTACACCCCCCCAGCCAACCTACCAACCCCCCCCCCCCCCAAAACGCAGCTGGGACGCCAGCGTGCACCGCTCCATCCTACAGACAGCCTGTCGATTCAGTCCGTCTCTCTCTCTCTCTCGCTCGCTCGCTCTCCCTCACTCTCTCTCTCTCTCTCTCTCGCTCGCTCGGGATGGAGGGAGGGAGGGAGGGAGGGAGGGGGTGTCAGGGCAGAGGGATGAACCCCTGTCACTCCGTCAGACACGATGGCCGCCTGTGTTCGTCCGCCTCATACGCAGGTGAACCAGGGGGGAGGACAACCGCGGCGTCTACACCCCTCCTCGCTAGAGAGCGGGCGTCATGGCGACCGAGCGGAACACGAAATCGCCCTAAAACCCACTCCCTGTCTGTTCAGGAGGTCCTTTAGGTTCGCCATTATCAACGTCTTTTCCTAGAATGGAATTTTCCACCACCCCCCCCCCAATGTAAAAGTGGTAGCTCCCTCTCTCTGCAGCTGTCCCATTAAAACCAAGGGAAACCCTACCGAAACTTCCGGAAGACCATCAGGAGGAAGACGGTACCAGCCGACGACAGGTCGGCAGCCTCTTCACTGTGTGACAGACAGCCCCCCCCCGCCCCCACCCCCGCAATGATCATGTGACCTGCAGCAGTGATATCGAGATCCATGCTAAATGAACCTTTATGCGTGTGGAGGATGGAGACTTCCCAGCACCATTGAGGAGTTTTATTCCTCTCCACCATTTTCCTGCTTGTTCAGCTACAGCATCACAACTCAGCGTAAACGCTGATAAGGTTTATCAGCAGACTCCACAGCCGCCACGCGTGCAGAGATGGCAGCTGAGAGCAGACGATTGTTCAGTCGAGCGTTCAAGTGAAAGATCGGAGAGTAAACGCAACTTAGTGCGCATTCACTGAGACAGTATCAGAGCGCAAACAACAACAACCATCATCATCATCATCATCCTCATAACCACCCCCCCACCCCCCACACTGAGACAATATCAGAGTGCAAGCAACAACAACAACAACCATCATCATCATCCATCAGCATCCTCATTACCACACACCCCCCCCCCACTGAGACAATATCAGAGCGCAAACAACAACAACCATCATCGTCATCATCACATCATCATCCTCATTACCACACCCCCCCCAAACAGACAATATCAGAGCGCAAACAACAACAACCATCATCGTCATCATCACATCATCATCCTCATACCCCCCCTACCCACCCCCCCCCCCCATGTCACACAGCTTGACTAATAGATGAAAGATGAAAGAGACTGACCTGAACGCTTGCTTCGGGAGGGGAGGTGGGGCGGCGAGGGGGCGGAGTCTGTACCCAATCGCAGCACCCATTGGTCCAGCACTGCGCCCCGTGGTGAACAGAACCGCCCGGCCGCTCTGGGGGCCTGTTAACCATACGGCGTTCTCCGTTCCGTCGGCAGCGTATGGGGAGGGGGCGAGGGGGGGGGGGGGGGGGGGGGCGCAAGCAGATGTTTCCCCCCTCCGGTCTGTCTGAGTTCCTCTCCGATACTTCCATTAATCCGTCAGTCTGGAACACACAAAAGAAATTACTTTTTTTTTTTTTTTCTTAAGTACTCTCTCACTTATCTTTGTCCTTGGTATGACTTGTTTGTGGTTAATGTAATGTCATTTAAATTTTTAGTGGAGGGGGGGGGGGCGGTTGGGGGGGGGGGCATGGTTAGTTTACCGCCTTATTTTGACCATTAATCTCCCATTGTGTCAGCCAACAGGAGCCCAGTGGGTGTTCTGTTTACCCTGCCACACCTGACCCTCTGATATTTACCCAAACAAGCTGCGCAACATTGCCCGGTATTGACACAAGGCCCACCGCACCACCGCGTCAGTGCTTATGTTCATGTGCCACACAGAAGCGTTTCTGAAACCCAGCTCCTGCTGACCCACCATCCAATCCAGTAGGTTTTCATTTCGGCACTAACTTGGCACTAACACTGAAGGAAAAGCGGTGTGTGAGAAAGGGCCGCGTGTTTTGGGTCTGAACACAAACACGGCTGCTCCTCCAGAGGGGTGTGTGTTCGCGTGCACGTGGTCTGAGGCTCTCGTGCACAGGAATCAGGTGCGGCTCAGAGCACACAGGAACTCAGAGAGAAGGTGAGGAAGGGAAACATCTGGGTCCAGAGCTCTGTGTCCAGCGGGATCTTTCCGCTAGGCATGCAGTCTCTTTTGCCCTCTCTCTCTCTCTCTCTCTCTCTCTTTTCTCTCTCTCACACCCTCACTTTATCACACACACTTTCACTCTCTCTCACACACACACTCACTCTCTACCACTCTCTCTTTCTCTCTCTCACAGTCTCACTCTCTCCCACTCTCTTTCGCTCTCTCCCACACACTCTCACTCTCTCTTTCTCACACACACACACTCTCACTCTCTCTCTTTCATGTATTTGTGAGCACTCACTCAGTTATACTCATGTATGTGTGATATATGCACACACGCACACACACACGTGTGCACACACGCACACACGAACGCACACACACACGACTGTATCTGCAGACCTTACTTTCCCACCCCTCACCTTCATGTCTCACAAAACAAAGACAGTAAAACAGTCCAAGACTCCCTCAAAGACGAGTCTCCCCTCATTTCCTGTTTCCTGTTGTTCGCGGGAGATCAGCAGAAATTCCAGGGAGATAACCCTCTCTTAAAAAATCCTTTTTTCCCCCCCCTTCGGAGCAGACATCATGTTAGATAACACATGACTTCAGTTACGCTGTCTTTTGTGTTCTGTTCTAATGCGGAATTCGCCGCTGGTTTTAATCTAACGCAGCGTTTCCAAAAAAAAAAACGGCATAATGCTTACGGGATGTTTCACAATATGCAGATTCTGCACATGGACTGTGCAGTCATACTTCACTCTGGTCTGTATTTTATAAAACAGTGGTCACACAGACTAACAGTGCATACACACAGACTAACAGTAGAGGGCAGGATAATGCTTAAGAACAACAATGCTCAGAAACAATGTTCTGTAATATCCCGAAACGATTCTTCTGAGATCATGGTTACTCGCTACTGTAAGATAGTAAAATAGTAAAAGTTCTCCAGACGATACCACAATGAAATGTCACCTATGTCATAGATGTTGCCGTGATGAATATTAAAAAAACTATACATTGTTATTACATTCATGAAATAATTTCTGAGGAACAATAATTGTACCACTTTGGTCACACTCTGCTTTCTCAAATGAACAGAATCTCTCTCTCTCAAATTCAAATTCAAATTCAAAATGCTTTATTGCTCTCTCTCTCTCTCTCTCTCTCACACACACACACACACACACATTTTCCATGACACAAACACAAATCAGCATCACCTATAACTGTTATTTTATTCATATAACCAATGCTGAAGGGCTCAGCTGAATATTGATAAAACTTTAAAGGCTAAACGCACAGGGATACTGTATAATTACCATGACATTTCTTCTTCTGTGTGTTCTCTTTTTTTTGCGTCAGGTAGAACCGGTCTGCCCTCCTGTGGTGGACACCGGTAATGCGTCGCGTCCCACTGGAGGCTCGGTTTATTTTCACAGTTGCTGTGAGTTATTATAGCCCCGTCGTTATCTCTATGAAAACGTCTAAGTCGGCGACTAATATCCGTGCATCCATTTGTTGAGTTTTCTCGCAGTGGGTGGTCGCAGTTGGACGTGGCAGAGACCTTGTGGTTTGGCGATTTCCCGTCGCGGGTCCAGCAAGCTGTTCTCTGTTATTGATGCGCTGTTGACATGTTTCCGTGAAGGTCGTCATGCCCAGGGTGAGGCTGCTCGTCCACCAGGCACCTGTTTCTGCCGCTCAGCCGTCCTATAGTAACATTCCCCTCCCAGCGTTCCTTTCGTCCGCGCAGGAAGCGTATATTCTGTCGGGACTGAAATGCGGTTGCGCTTCAGGTGGCCCAGAAGCTCACCGTCGTTTGTTCCTTCGGTTCAGGCGGCCTCGTGCTGAAAAGAACGGTCGGTTAAAATGCTTAAAATCCACCCCACCCCAACCCCCAATCATATGCTGAGAGTAATTTAAAATGATCTTTTTATTGGTGTTTCTTGTCAAAAACTTGACATTTTCAAGTAAATCACAAAAAGAAGAAGAAGAAAAAACTTGGCCACAGTATGTTTGGATTAATGTGGCCCAACATTATTTAGCGGTGGGAAAAATTCTCTTTCCACATGGCTGAGATGGTATGTGTGACTCAATGGTATATATGGAGTTGCAGACTTAGCTGAGGTCACCTTACAAAGCAGAACCTCTAGCCCACGGGGAATCCAGAACCTCCGATCTGGTTTCAAAAATCACAACCCAGAACCTCTAATCTAGGTTCCAAACCACCGGTTCAGAACCTCCGATCCGGTTTCAAAAGCTACAGCACGGAACCTCCAATGGGGATGGAGTTTATTCAGGGGCTTTATGCTAACCGAAAGGGTTCTGGCCAACTCATTTGCATTTACCAATGTGTCAGTTGAGGAAAATAGATGAATTGTTGAACTAGCTCGGTGCAGCAAAAGCCACTGGCCTGGACAATATTTCTACCAGGAAACTGCGCTTTGCGTTACATATCTTATTCACCTCCCTCTGGAGCAAAGCGTTTTACCATGTGACTCTAAATGTGCGATAGTCATCCGCTTGTACAAAAGGGGGATTAGAACTGATCCTGGCAGTCAAGTAGATAGCCTTATATTTGGCCAATAGGGACCAGAGGGGTCAACAGCTCGGTGTCGGGTGCCAAACCATGTTAAAAGGGTTTTCCTCTCTCAAAAGGAGGCATAGGTCCTACTCAAATTGTGATAAAAATGTACCAAATCTTGTCAGTAATGTAAATTATATTTTTTTTAACTGCCAGTAATGGTCAGATGTTATAATGTTATACTCATACAATGTTTTTTCATCCCAACACCAATCAGAATTTTGTTGAGGTGGCACAAAACTCAATTCAGATGACCACCTCAGAATTCCCTATGTAGGAAAAAAACCTGTATAGGCGCATTAAGCTGTGGAGTCTCGCAAGGAAGTGTGTTAGGGCAGAGTCTGTTTTTATTGTACATAAATGATATGGGAGAAGCATGTTCTCGCAGTTTGTATTTGTATGCCGAGGATTCAGTCTTGCTCATCTCTCATAAGGACTGGAGTACACTCCAAGGGATGCTGGGAGAGGTGTTTTCAAAGGTCAGTATCTGGTCAGTATCAATTTTATTTGGATCTAGGCCCAGGTTGAAGAAGGTCACTGGGCTCAAGGTAAAGCTAGGACCAAAAATCATCACAGCAAAAAACAACAATAAAAGACCTGGACTGTACACTGAATGGAAGTTTGAGGGGGCAGGGAATGGCCTTGCAAGTATGCAAGTACTGAGAAAAAAAAGTTAATGCTAGAATCTCGTTTCTGGCAAGAAAGGCCAATCTGCTAGACAGGAACTGCCTCAGGGTTTTAGCCAACAGCTTATTGCAATGACAATTTGACTATGCCAGTGCAGACTGGTTGGGGGGGTACTGTCAATAGCACCAAGAAAGAAGCTATTGTGTTACGCATGTGTGTGTGTGCGTGCGTGTGTGTGTGTGTGTGTGTGCATGCGTGTGTGTGTGTCTGTGTGTGCGTGTGTGTGTGCGTGCGTCTGTGTGTGTGTGTGTGTGTGTGCGTGCGTGCGTTTGTCTGTGTGTGTGTGCCTGTTTGTTAGTAGCGCATTTGCAATCTGCACATTAAGGAATGCATACTGCTGTAGTTATGTGCAAGACCTGGAGTTTTTCTAACACATAGCTCTCAGGTTCAGCTCCCACCCGTGAAGCTGCTGTTCTTAACCTGTTTGTGTGGGGGGAGCAGTCAGACATGAAATATAACTAAACAAACAAAAGCCAATAAGCTGTTCTGTGTGATGAACAGGGTGCTTCGCAAAGAGGAAACAAACAGCACTACTCTCACATGGATTATTTTATAAAAGCGACACACACACACCTGAGGCAAAAGAATATCATGAATATGAGGTTCGACTGAGGGGGCGTTGCCCAGCACAACAATAGTTTCTCCGGGTCCGAGTATATGCAAGATATACCAGCACCATGCATGCCCTGGGGCTTTCTCGCTTATGTTTGTCTGGAGTGATTCATTGCGGGCCAGTGCATTATAGCAATTTCACAAGAACGATAGAATTCTCAACCCAATCTACCCTGGAGCCAGAATGTTGGAGCTATGCCACCAAAGGCCACTAGATGGCGAAAGAGGGTTAAGAGAAAAAGATTCTGGGGGTGAAAGACAGTCAAATGGAATTACATTACATTACATTACATTACATTATAGGCATTTAGCTGACGCTCTTATCCAGAGCGACTTACAACAGTGTAACCAAACTCAGGATCAAGTCCACTTAAGTCCATTGAATAAAATGTAGATAAAAAGCCTTTACTATAGTAGCATACAGTAAGGAGAAACAAGATAGTCTGAACCAAAAAATTTTTTTTTTTTTTTTTTTTTTTTTTTTGGTAGTTATGGGAGAGGGTTTAGGGAAGAGGAGAGAGGTATACAGAGAAGAGGTGCGTCTTGAGTTTCCGTTTGAAGGTGCTCAGACACTCTGCTGTTCTGACCTCCACTGGAAGATCGTTCCACCATCGTGGGGCCAGAACTGCAAAGAGTCGAGACCTTGTTGCTGCTCGTGTAGGGGGAGGAATCAGCCGCCCTGTAGTAGCCGATCGGAGCGATCTGGCCGGCTTGTAGGGTCTGATCATCTTCTGCAGATAACCAGGAGCTGACCCTTGACTGCTTGGAAAGCAAGCACCAGTGTCTTAAACCGGATGCGAGCTTGCACTGGTAGCCAGTGGAGGGAGATGAGGAGGGGAGTGACGTGGGAGTCACGAGGGAGGTTGTAAACCAGACGTGCTGCTGCATTCTGGATGAGCTGAAGGGGTCTGGTGGCTGATGCTGGGAGGCCAGCCAGGAGGGAGTTGCAGTAGTCCAGACGTGACAGTATCATGGCCTGGACCAGGAGCTGTGTGGAATAAGTGGTGAGGAGTGGTCTTATTCTGCGGATATTGTACAGGATGAACCTGCACGACCGGGTGGTTGCCGCGATATTCTCAGAGAGTGCCAGCCTGTTGTCCAGCACAACTCCAAGATTTCGGGCACTCTGCGAAGGGTGTAGGGGAGTGTCTCCTAAAGAAATGGGCAGATGAGAAGTGGGAGAGGTAAGAGAAGGAATATGGAGAAGTTCCGTTTTGCTTGTGTTGAGCTTGAGCTGGTGTTTGGTCATCCAGCTCTGGATGTCACTCAGGCAGGCGGATATGCGATCGGAGACCTGAGTGTCTGTGGGAGAGAAAGAGTAGAAAAGTTGAATATCATCTGCATAGAGATGATATGACATGCCATGGGCGGCAATAACAGGGCCAAGGGACCTAGTATACAGAGAAAAGAGGAGGGGACCAAGGACAGAGCCCTGAGGGACCCCAGTTGTGAGGGGACGAGGAGCTGACACTGCACCGGCCCAGGCAACCTGGAAGGAGCGGCCGGAGAGATAGGACGCAATCCAGTTGAGGGCTGGTCCGCAAATTCCCAATTCTGTCAGGGAAGACAGAAGTGTAGGATGGTCAACGGTGTCGAAGGCAGCTGAGAGGAATTGCACCAACTTAAAACAGCAGATTGCCAATCAACTCTAAAGCAGCATTAATTCATGCTAATCAATAATTAATATACATACATACTTAGCTCAATGTTTTTTGTCGGTGAGATTTCAAACTTGATTCATTTCAGGACCGAAATAATCTTTTGGCCTGTTTACTCAAATCCAGAGAGTGGAAAGCATTGTAAAATAATTTAGGATGTTTTCACATGATCCAGACTCAGTTCTTTTAAAGTGAACCAGCTGCAAATGAAGGCCTGGCAGCTTCCATGTGATTGACAGAAACACATCACATGATCACATGGAAGCCGTATGACCTTGCTGTTGATTGGCTGTCTTATCAACACAAAATAGATAACCGAGGTTACTTTTTTTTTTTATCCAGAAGCATTTCACATTTTAGCATTTCATTTTTTAGCTTGGTTGTTCACTACCAGTTCAGATATAATTGAAAAGAAAAAGACAGAAAATGAAGGTAATACACCATTTGGTGGCAAAGTCTGTCATTGCATTTGATAATTATTGTGATGTCAGTGTGTGCCCTATCCCCACCACACCTCAACCCACTGCAATAAGCACACACAATCTCTCACATACACACACACACACACACACACGCGTTATGAACAGAGATACTCTTACCTATTCCCATGGTGTCATTTCCACTGCTCACAGTTTATACAAGCAGGCCCAATTTCAAAATCCCAAACCAAAGCCACTGTATTCCGTCTGCTGCAGAAGCCAGAAAAAGCCGTGCTGTTTGCACCGCCAAGATAAAATCCATTTCCTGCAACACCGTTTGTTCTGGAAGAGGCCCAAAAGAAAAAATGACCAAGCTGCCAACTGGCTTCCGACAACAAGCTAATCACTTTGGGACCACAAATATGGCCACTTCAGTCCAGGAATTAGTCAGTTTTTTCCGATTACATCTCAAACCATGTCTCTGTTAGATTTACATGGTTTCGGGGAAGGGAGCCAAAATGTCAGTTTTCATTCCTGCAAGTCGGGTTAAAATCAGTGGCACCTGAGCCAACCTGGCTGCCAAAGCCAAAGCAGCAACAGGTGAGTGATTGCATGCTTCTTTAATGTTGTTTTTTTCCCCCCCGGTATCGCCCCCTAGAGGACTGGAGGGGACTTGTCGTATCATACCAGCGAAGTGGGTTGGAGTGCTGAGGTCTATTGGCGGGCAGTGCCCACTTGTCATTGCGTTTACCCCCCCGCTGCCGGGTGCAACTGTTCTCCATTGAGAAAAGAGAAGATTAAGAATTTGAATTGAGGGGTTTTTAATTTTAATATTTAAACCAGGGGTCCTCAGTCATATCCAGAAAGGGCTGGTGTGGGTGCAGGCTTTCAATCCAACCAAGCTGTTACACACCTGATTCTACTAATCAACCACTAGAGTCTTTGCTAAGGACCTTGATTAGTAGAATTAGGTGTGTAACTGCTTGGTTGGAATGAAAGCCTGCACCCACACCGCCCCCTTCCTGGATAAGATTGAGGACCCCTGATTTAAACAGATTCTGTTTTTTAAAAATATATACCACTAAGGGTTTTCGACACCAAACAGGCGTTTATGGCAGTGATAGCATGATCATTTTGATAATTATTAGTATTATCTGTTTAAAAGTCACACTGACAATGCACTCAAAAGACACACAGTTATTAATCATATTAACTTAGCAAACTGTTGACAGCACTGTGAGAATAGAATTGTTCCTCTTCCAAACTCTGGCTCTATTCTGCTGCTCTACACATCACAAATATGGGATTACTGCATCTTAATCTTAAACCTCATTCTTTTGTAAAATTCCTAAGACCCAAAAATTTATTTTTGTCTACTGTAGAGGACACGAGTCAAGAACCATATATTTGGAACCTACACTACAAGGGACATTCAATAAAAATAAAGGAATATTTTTGAATATATTTCCACTGCAACATGTTTTTTGTCATCCAAGACTCTATATTAAAAATTGAAACATTCTTTTTTTAATGCCAGGTCTCAGGAGGATGAACCTCATTGGTTAAACGTGGACAAGTTTGAACTTGACTGTTAAATGTGATTGGTTATCTGGAAACAGCAGCATTTATGCCATTGGTTACTCTGCACGACAGCAGCCACAGTACTTAAAATGTGAAGTATGAGCAGTAGTACTGGAAGGAAGTAAACAGCGTACTGTGCTACATGCTGTCCTGCTGTTAACAATACGGTACAACTGGTTTGGCAACACATGCACCATTCTCTCACAAATGATTGTGCGTACATATGACTCCTGACAAAAACAGATTTAAATAAAAATCTGGTATAGCTGCACTTAGAGGTTTTACACATGATCATTAACCCTTGTTATTGTGTCGCTGCTGCGGTCTTGCCTAATAAGCATGTGATGCATCCTCTTCCCGATCAAGTATGTGTGCTTTCCTCCTTTACAAACACTTCCATCTGTCCATCCGTCCTATACCTCTCTGATAGAGAGGCACTGCTCTTAGAAGCAAGGCTCTTCCCGGATTTCTCTGAGGGAGATAGAGGAAGAGAGAGAGAGAGAGAGAGAGCGAGGCAGGGAACCGACCGTAAGCTAACAGTGTTCTGTGTCAGGATGCTTGTTGCCGGGAAACGGGATGCTGACTGGTACTCAAAGGCCCTGCCTCCATTCCGACCAATCAGCCGAGAGCTGGCAGCCCCCAGTGTTCCGGGAAAGCTTGTCAGTGCCGGTAGCATCGGAGGACAGGAAGAAGAGCGTGCTTGTTCCAGGACGCGACCATCAATCTCCCCGAGCGAACTTCCTCCAATCAGAGCCTAACGGGCCATGCCGGGAAGGGCGTGGTCAAACGCATGTGAAGCAATGAGGAGAAAAGAAAGGTTCATTGAATGCATTTTTCCACCCACCAACCCGTGCATTCAGATACTGGCCACTAGGTGGTGACATACGCCCATCTTTGACTCTGTCCCGGACATTTCCGGGAAATCCTGCAGGGCAAATTTAATACCGTAAAGATAAAACAATTACCGTAAAAAGTGTCGCTCTGAAATAACGTGCTCGAGAATGCCTTTTAAAAAATTCAGCTTTTAAACTATTTCTTTCTTCCCATAAATCCCATATCGGTTTTCGTGGCCATTGCTGGCCTCGTTTTTTTCACACCATATTTTAGTGATAATGACTGTTACCATCCTCTGTCCCTGCATTTCCCAGTATTCACATAATTACTGCCAGAAAATGCCAAGAAATTGTTCCAACACTTGAACAAAAGAATAATGTAGGCAAAATGTATTCAGCCGCTAAGGATTTTTATGGCTTATGTGTGGTTCTCACCCACTGAGATATTTTTATATAAATAAAAAAGCAAAGAATCTAAAATGGTAACAAATGCTCTTACTGATGAAGATGTGTTTTTCTGACTGGTTGCTTTTGATGTGCTTTTTTAAATCGATGTTGAGAGAGGCGATCTCTCTGACCTTAGCTCATCTGGATGGCTCATAAAGCGAATGATGTCAGCTGATCCACACATTATGATGACCTGAGCATGTGCTCAGCCCCCGTGCAGCAGCTGCGCGGCATCTGCGCGGCATTAAGACCGAGCCCTGAAGTCACCGCGGCTCAGTCCTCAATGGCCATGTGCACTCTTCACACCGGCCACCAGGGGGAAGCACCTACACGCAGTTTCACACCATGACGTTCCCCCCACTTCCATGTGGTTGTCGTGATATTGTTTATTTCTTTATTAGAGTGTAGGATAGAAAGGTACTACTGATGATGATGATGATTATTATTAGTAGTAGTAGTAGTAGTTGTAATAGTATTCCTTGATGCCCTGTAAGTCACTTGCAATTGGTGTGTTGGCTAAATTAATAATAAGTATATTAATAATGCATGTAAAGGTCTTATGAGCAGTGACCGTAAGGCCATTAGAGATCCAAAACTGCAAGCAAGCAACATCTTGATCAGTGGTGGCCATTTGGTGTTCTATGGAAGTGGTCCTGTTCTTTTCTGGTATGGAACAGGCTGTCGGGCAAGGCTGTGTGTGATCTCTGTGGTATCTGTGTAAATCGTGTGTAAATCATATATAAATCTTGTGAAAATCAGCAGGTTAGCCATAATTCACCTTTTTCTGATGCTGAAAGGAACTGATCAGAACTTTGATGAAAAAACTTCTGCTCTCCACTCCACAATTTTAGATTTGCCATCAAGCTATTTTTGCTTTTATCTAATTTATTGAAGGTTTTTTTTAATGCACTTTAGTTTCACCATGAAGAAATTGCAGCACTTTTTATATACATATATGTCTTTGTCCCAAAACATTATGGAGCTGACGGTAAGCAGGACCACGCGTTTGTGTAGCTGTGTGGGGATCAATAGCCTGGGAGTGGAGTCACAGATCTTAACCGCTGCTTTAAATCAGTCAGGATAGGCTCGTAGTCTCGCGAAGGGCTTTTTTTCAATCATCTCTGGAGAAAAACCTCTCTATAGCGGCACGGTGAGAACATCGCCGCGGCCAGCTCTCGTCGGGGGCTGAAAGATGGCCGCTGTCACCAGCGTCCGGCAGCTTTATGGCTTATTTTACTGGATTACTTTAGAAGGGCAATTTCATATCTCCGGAGCCTGTTATCCTGTTGTCACGACAGAGCGTTGCCATAGGAATGGTGCGACTGTCTTGGTTATGACCTGTGGGTGCCTGACAATGTTTACTCCACACATACAGTACACAGAAACACACACACATGTATGTTGATAAAGTTAAGCCCCCCCCCCCCCCCACACAGACATGTGTGTGTAAAATACACATGTGCACACTACCCATGTGCACTTACAGAAGGATAGCGTCTCAGTATTGAGGGAACTTTTTTTTAAATGCTAATAAATGTGACTGTTCAGGAGAGCTACAGTAGCTTACACCAGGAAATGACATCCTACACAACAAGATAACTGCAGTATCTTACATCAGGAAGGGACTGCATTCACAGCAGGAGAACTACAGTAGCTTGCATCAGGAAGTGACTGCATTCACAGCAGGGGAACTACTATAGCTTGCATCAGGAAGCAATAGTCTTCAGAGGAAGTGGGGAGCAGCCTCATTCTGCTGACGGCTTCATTTTACACTCACAACTTTTCAATAACCATAATCTGGTAAAAATACCAAAAGGTTGGTACAGAACACTCATAAACTCCTATTCTAACATAGACAGCCGTGGGCTATGCTATGTAATGCCCAATTAAGAAAATGTTACTTAGGAAACATTGTTGCAACACCATGAAGTCATTATGACATCACAGACCAGCTGACCCTCCTCTTCCACCGGACAGTCAGATCAATGCTTGGAGCTGTGCTTGCTAATCCTGGGTCACCCTCCTCTCTCACAGCTTGGCAAGCATGTCCCAGATATTCAGCCCCCTGCCCCCTGCACCCCTGGCCTCCCCAGTGTCCTGGGACATCTGAGTTACATAAAGTGTTTACAGTACAGCGTGCTTGTGTTGCACCTGATCCTCTGGGCTGTTTTCCGAGCCATGTGTGAGCCAGCCTGGGTCCAGTATCTGGAAGGGCTTCTTTATGGGCCTTGTGCAGTGAGAGAGGGCAAATGAGACAGACATGTAGTTTCAGACCTGTCATTGCAGCACATCTGGATTAAGAGCTGACAGACTCTTTTAAAATCTTCAACGCATTACAGTAATATACTGTAGGGGAGCTGGAAATGAGAGGGTACTGTTTTACAGCCATAACAGCTCTCCCTCACACCTTCCCCCCAGTGGTCATGTGCTATCACTGCAGGAGCGGCTTGACCCGTCATTGGGTCAGGTGAGTGTGAAAAAGTGAGTGAGTGAGTGAGTGAGTGACTTCATAGTGTTCCTGTTCTTAGAGCTCCTTCCAGGAAAGCGGACCCTCCGTCGCCCTGCTGATTGACAGGCTCAGCTGAGACCTTGCGGCGGAATGTTTTCTCCTCACCCAAGCCCTCAGTCACATGACCGGTCCTCACAACATTCCCCTCAGGGTCTGGGCTCCGCAGGGTCGGGATGTGGTGGTGCAGGGAGTGTGAGATACACTCAGTCGTTACATACGGATGTTCAGCGCGGCAGACTTCCGCGTGTGTTTTCCAGACCGGTCACCACGGTCCCCATGACCGCAGCCTCGACCTTCAGAGATCACTGTGACCTTGAGTCACGCCTCTGTGTGTGTGGGATTGCACGTGTGCCTTTGTTTGTATGTATGTGATTTTGTGTGTATGTCTGAGTGCATCTCTGTATATGTGTGTTTACATGTACAAATGTTTGTGCATGTGTGTGTGCGCGTGTGTGTGTGTGTGTGCGTGCGTGCGTGCGTGTGATTTTTTTTGTGTGCATCTATGTGTGTGTTTACATGTACAAGTTTGTACATGTACCTGTCTGTGTGTGTGTGTGTGTCTCTTTGTGCATATGTATGTGATTTTGTGTGTGTGAGTGCATGCATGTGTTTACATGTACAAATGTTCGTGCATGTACACATGTGTGTGTGTGTGTGCGTGTATGCGTGTGTGCATGTATGTGTATACATGTGTGTGCGTATATGTGTGTGTGTGTGCGTGTGTGCGTATATGTGTGTGTGTGTGTGCGTGCGTGTGTGCGTGTTTGTGTGTGTGTGTGTGTGTGTGTGCGTGTGTGCGTGTTTGTGTGTGTGTGTGTGTGTGTGTGTGTGTGTGCGTGTGTGCGTGTTTGTGTGTGTGTGTGTGTGTGTGCGTGCGTGCGTGTGTGTGTGTGTGGCCTCTAACAGCTGCCCCAGGTCATATCTCACAGCTCTCCTGTGTGTTGGTATCATGGACCATCGTGCAGCAGCTGTGAGCTGCATCACTGAAGTGAATCATTCAGTCCGTACAGCTGCACAACCCGCTTTACTGCACAGCCCGCTTTACCGCACAGCCTGGAACGCTGCAGCTGTTCCCACGGTAACCCCAGTGACTTTACCCCTCTCCTCCTGCTCGGGGGCCTGTCCCGCCCGCTGCAAACCAGGAACGTCCCAGCGCTGCCGGGGGCACGCGGTCACCTGGACCCATCCAGCCGGGCGGGAGGGGCTGGTCACGGGATGACCGGGGGGGGCGGGGGAGAGCCAAGACACCCTCGGACCAATCACAGCACAGCATCTGCAGCAGATAAGTAATAATAAATATCATGACCTTCCCCCAGTCAAACACAGCCGTGTATGTTCCTGTTACACGAGCGGGGGGGTCAGGGGGATTTTGGGGGGGGCATTTATTCGTTGGCCATGACCGCTGGCTGGAGGACGGCTCATATCCAATCATAAGACACGTCACTGTTCTCCACAGGACCCCTCAGTCAGTTATTCCTCTGAAGGGTGAGTCCACTTCTGGAGTAAAGAGTGAAGAGGGCAGGGAGTCCGTTCTGGAGTGCTGTTAAAATAACTACCATGGGGGGGTCCCAGATGAAGGGCCCCGTTTCAGGTACCATTACCCCCCATCCCACATCACCCCCCTCACCTCCCTCACCCCCCCCCCCCGGTCCCCAGCTTCTCTGCTGCTCTGCACCTTGTTGTCCTTTTCACTTCACAAAGTTTGGTCCAAAGTTTTTCTCCAAACAGCCATTTCCACAGTGCACTGAATCACTGTTCGTGGAAATGATGAATGCGGCCTTTTTTAAAAATGTCTTTTTTTTCAATCTGGCGATTCAGAAGCGCCGATGTGTCCTTGCATACATTTCATTTTTAGAAACTTTTTATTTCATTCACATATTACAGTCTTTTACTTTTTAGAAATCTATGAATATTTTTTTTTTTATTTCAATCTGAGTATATTTTTATCAGCTTTTTCCCTGTTTTCCTTAGAAGAACTCAGTTTACGCACAGTGGGTCGTGATCACAGTGCACCCACCACAGGAACTCAAGCAAAGAATTAAAAGTCAACCGGCTGAGAGTGGGCTCAATACAAAAACATTTATACTGGCAGGGTTCCATAATGTACTGGCGTAACTATCCAGCAGCAAGCAATGGAGAATGGTCCGTTGGACACTGAACCAGATGGTCATGAGTTCAAATCCCATTAAAACCATTGTTGTTCAGGTCCTAAATGGCTCAGACTCACATGTGAGAGCGATGATGGGGGGGGGGGGGGCGAGGGGTGGGGGGCGGGTTCCATTCCTGGGGGGGCCGTTGCCTCCTCCCCCCCCACACACCCGCAGCTCAATTAGTTAATTAGTTCCATACACCGAATGCCGTTTCACTGGAAGAGTTAGAGATCACAACAAACGATTTGGTTATGGTTCTAGGAGCACCGGGGAAGATGATGTCTTCTCATCAAGTGTAATTCTATACATGTCAGCCTATGTGAATGACTGGGTAAAATCAGGGCTGCCCAACCCTGTTCCTGCAGATCTACCATCCTGTGTAGGTTTTTATTTCAACCATATTTTGGCACACCTGGTTATGCTAATCAGCAGCTCAAACGAGATCTCTGCTGTTGCATGTCGAATGTGGAGCGCTTTGTTAGGTTCGGAGGGGGAACCCTACAGGACGGTACATCTCCAGGAGCACTGGGTGTTGAGCAGCCCCCCGGGTTGAGTAAATAATGGAGGGGCGGAATGTTGGTGTGAAATCGGGAGAGGAATGCGGCCATTCCTGCCACCTGCGCCCAGTTCGGGGGGGGGGGGGGTAATAAAGGAAGTAACGAGGGTCCTGCGGGTCAGAGAAACGGCGAAGAGAACCCGACGTGGCGCACAGTGAGCGTGTGCGGGCTGTCAGCGTCGCACGGGAGTGATGTGTGACTGACAGCTGCTGGGGGGGGCGGGGGGGAGGGGGCAGGCAGTGGTCCGTCACGCTTTTAACGCTGACCTTCGACAGCGTGCCGGAGGATGACATCATGCCGCCGGTCGGAGATGTCGCGTGTTTCACACATTCTGGGGAATTCTACCCCCTCCCCCTCCCCCCTCTCCCCACCCCTCCCCTCCCCTTCCCTCCCGGTTCGCTGCAGCCCATAGCCTGAGGTTCGTCGCAGTCCCCCTGTCCAGGACCTGGCTCAAACGACCCAAAACGCTCCCCTTTCTGGCTGTTCATAGGTCCTTTCACTGCAAGCGGGAAAATACGGCGACCAGCTCCACCTGATTTTTGAGCTGAGCTTCACGGACTGCAAGTTCATCCTTCAATATCACTGCGTCGCTGATTTCACCCTCCAGCTGCACCATGTTGCCATGGTATCACAGCATAATTAATTCCTCACTCTGTTAACATATCACTGTGTAAATGCCTCTCTGTATCACTGCAACCCTTCACGGTATTTCATCACTGCTACGCTTACATGCACCTCATTTCATCACTTTGTTAATGATTCATGCTTCATATCAGTGCATGGCAGTTTAACTGTATCGCTGTATGACTGTACAGTCTCACTGTATGACTATGGCACTGAATGACTACAACGCTGCAGTGTCTCTGTACCCGTCTCCTCCAGCGAATATGCTGCTGGGTTCGTTTCTGCTCAGCGAAGCATTGCTGCGAAGCGTGTTCATCTCCAAAGAGCCATTTTGCTCTCGGGTTGCATCAGTGAGTTCAGTTGCATCCTGTTGCAGTGATTAAAATTTTTCCTGTAAATCACACTGTTTTAAAGTGGGATTCACAACAGGCTGTTAACATTGTGGGAAAATATGGGGTCATCTGTTCATGGGAAGCAGGGAAATCAAAAACAAAAATTAGTTTTCTCTCAGTTCAACTTTGTTCACTTTAGCCAGACAATCAAAACATTACTGCAAAAGCGCACGTAGAGCATATACAGTATGAAATAAAAGAAATCTAAAGATGCTGTCTGCACTGCAAAACATATAGCCCCCCACATCTTGTCCCTCCCTCTCTCTCTCTCTCTCTCTCTCCCCCTCCCACCATGGAAAGAAAGAAACATAAGCTGTGGCCCTCCAAACCAAAGTCCACGAGAGACAGAGGGTTTATTTGGCTGTTGTTGTATAGGAAAGTGAGTGGGTGGGGTGGTTGGGGGGGGGGCAGGGGGCTGTTGTTTATCGAGGCTGGTTACTCTGCTCAGGAAGCCTTTGGCCAACGGTGCTTCTGCCAGTGTTGGCGCATCAGTGAGATCACATTTCTCATCAATCCACCCCCCCCCCCTTTTTCTCCATCCTCTCAGACCCTTGGCATAATTCTGTCTCTGAACACCCCAAACCCCAACCCCCCCCCCCCCCTTCCACCTCTACCAACAAAAAACTTTTTGAAAAACAGGCTGCGTCCTGGAAGGCAAGCAGGAGAGCTTAAAGGTCACCTTTGGCCGGGTGGGCGGTTGGCAGTTAGTGTTTGAATTTTCATCTTTAATCTTTAATCTTGATTTTATCATTCAATCGTTTAAAATCTGGTGAAAATATGTTGTTTTTTTTTTTTTTTTTTTTTTTTTGCTTTTTCGTGTTTTTTCTCTCTTCTTTTCTCTCAGGAATAAGAGGGTAACCGGTAGTGAGAACAGAACTCGGGGGGTCTCTGGTTTGTCATGGGGAGAACAGAGCGTGACGAGTAGGTGTTTCTGAAAAGCCCGGCAGATAAGAGAGTTCTCCGCTCAAACAAACAGGCTTATTTACTGTCAGAAGTCCACCCCATCGCTAACAGTGAGGAGAGTGCGATAATTGAGCAATATGTTTGAAATTAGTCATTCCCCCTCCAAAAAAACGAGTTGTTTGGTGTTCTCCTGCAGAGGCGAAAATGTGTGTCTTGCCTGCAAGGGATCGTGAGTAAACATCACAGACACGTTCAGACATTTCTCACCTTCAGCATAAATCATGAGGCGGGTGAAAGTTCACACACACACACACACACTCACGCACACATGCACACACACATATGCACACACACACACACTCACGCACACATGCACACACACATATGCAAACACACACACACGCACACACGCACACACACACATACACACACACACACACACACATGCACACATGCACACACACACACACACACACACACACACACACACTCACAAGCAGCTGAGTGAGTATATGCCACTCGGCTCATAAAGTAACACTCCCTCTACAAAAGTGGACTCACTTCCAGGATTTATTTTGTGGTGGGGCGGGGGGTGGGGGGCAAACAGAGAGTGAGAGGGTCGAAAAAATAATAATAATAAAAGATAAGTCTTACAGGACTCACTTAGAATTTTTGTTGTTGTTTTTTGATTTTATATATTTCATAAATGCATTTTTTTTTGAAAGCAAGAGCGAAAGTTGGAAAAACACAACTAGAAAAAAAGTAAACAAAGACAAACTGTGAACCTTAATGGCCCTGAGGCCTGTACTGATGTTGCCATTGGCAACCAGTGACAAATATGACTCATCCCCAGCACTCCCATTACAGTATGGGTCTGTGGTGACCCCTATGACCCCTGAGGGGGGGGCGGGGTCAGGGTAGGGCTAACGGCCTCTATGGGATACTGCGGGGTACAGGGTAGCTGCAGAAGCCTTCCTTCCCTGGAGACAGACGCACACACACACGTACACACACACAGACACACACACACACACACACATACATACATACATACATACACACACACATACATACATACATACATACTCTTTCTCACACACACACACGCAAACAGAAATACAGAATGTGCTGCGCATTTATATATCCCTCTCAAACACACATAGCATGCACACACTAATACACACACACATACACACACACACGCCCCCGCCCCCCCCCCCCCAGGTGACTCACGCAGGGGGGGGACCGCTGCAGAGCTCGTGTTTGCCATCTGTCCTCCTGACCGCGCTGAATGTCATCTCTCGGAAAGGGCTTCGCTGACGCACCGGGGGCCCTGCCCCAAACACACAGGGGGGGTGAATCACGCTGTGGGGTGTCCCGTTTCCCCAAACCCCCCCGCCCCCGCCCATCCCACCAGCCCAGCTGAAGGTCTCAGCTTCATTTGTATCAGAAACAAGGTAATCTCTGTCCTCCCTCTCTCTCTCTCTATCTCTCTCTATCACTGTCTTTCTGCAGTGGATGATGGAAAAACCATTAGGAAGTAAAATGAGTCTCTCTCTCTTTCTGTCTTTCTGTCTTTCTCTCTCTCTCTCTCGCTCTCTCCCTTCTTGCCTCCCTCTGCAGCTGTGTGAGCCGGTGTGGAAAGGATCTTGAGCAGGGTTTCCTGCTGTTATGAACCTCATTTGAATGCATTTGTGCTGTTGAGACCCTGGGCGAGAGCACTAATCCAATGCATTGCGGTATAAATGTTTTTTTTGTGTTGCCAGTCATCCATCAGTGATTGACGGTCTGTAACCTCTTCCTGTGTGAGAAATTTCCCATGAGCGCCACGTGCTGCACATTCTACCACTTGCTGTTGTATCTTTGAGTCTTTGCACCATTTCACATGCAGAGAGGTAGTTTCGTCAGGTTGAAGAAAAAGCACATAGTCGCATGGCACGCCTGCAAAAACCTCCAGCCACAACACCCCCCCCCCCCCCCTCGCCCTCCCCCACTCCCTTCCTCTGTGACATCAACCGCCTCCCCTGTCTCACCCACTCCGCTCCGTGACAGCAATCGATCTTCTGCTTCGAGGCCAGAGAGGGCGGGTGAAATCGTCGTGGTTACGGGGGATTCCGCCACAAAGCGGCCGTCTGAAGTTGTGGGTCACACTTCGCCAGGCGCCGGCCGCCATCTCCCCACGCGGGTGTGGTCTGGGGACGGAACGACGAGGAGAGGGGACGTTGGCTTGGTCGCAGGTGTGAAAACGGTGCTCCCAGGTGGGTGTGTGTGTGTGTGTGTGTGGTGTGCGTGTGTCTGTGTGTGTGTGTGTGTGTGTTTGTGTGTACATTTCTGCGTGTTTGTGCACGAATATGTGTGGTGTGTACATGTACAAGTATGTGTGCGAGTGTGCATGCATGCATACATACACATGAGTGTATATGCATGTGTATATGTATATGTGTGAATATGATCTTACACATAATGCATGAGTATGGATGGTGGAAGAGGCCACTTCTGATTATTTTTGTGATAGGAAACTCTCCTGCATCTGTCCTGCTGCCCTGTGTGAATGTGTGTGTGAGTGTGTATGCGTGCGCATGTGTGTGTGTGTGTGTGTGTGTGTGGTGTGTGTGTGGTGCCATCATAAGTGGGGAGAAAGGTGGTAATAATTCCAGGGGCCCAAAGCTGTGAGGGGATGGGGGGATGGGGGGTTGAGCCACAAATTACTTGCAACATGCTTCACAGCCACTAAGGGGTAGAATGCGTTGCTCTTTCAGGGGGCCCAGAATTCCCGGCTGCTCCCCTGTGTGTGGAGCAGAAGCATCGAGCGAAGAAGCTTTGGAGTCGTGCAGTGACACAGCGGTGAGCAGTGAGCAGCTCTCCTGGCTCCTGGGGCAGGGGGGCGGGGACAGCTCAGAGCAGGGTAATCCCCCCCCCCCCCGGGTTCACAGATTCGTGGTGGGGGCGGTTACAGGGGCCGGGGGGTTGCCGGGCAGGTGCGAAATGTGAGACGGTCCCGAGGCGGCCGCTGTCGCCTCCGTGCTAACGGGCCGCCGCCAGCCGCGCTAATTAGCCTAGCGTCTCCATCGCCGCGGCGACCCTCGGCCCCACCAGCAGCCAGCAGACAGAGACGCAGCAGAGCCCGGGCGTCTGCGCGAGAGGAGAACAGCTGGGCTCTGTGAATCAGGCTGACAACTTTAATTAGTTCACTCATAATGCATAACTTTCAGTTTACTTAATTTAATTTAATTTTACTTTATTTTTTTTTTTAAGAAATGATAGACCATCTAAAAAGTGTCTAAAACAAAGTAGCAAAGCGCATGTATGAGAGAGAGAGAGAGAGAGAGAGAGAGAGAGAGAGAGAAAGAGAGAAATGTGTATACAGTAGCCACAAAGAAGCAAATTCCAATTGAAGTGGCAAGCAAAATTCGGCAGAAAATACTTGAATTCTGTCATTGACAGATAGACGCGTAGAGGGCTCGCGGTCGTCTTGTCCGCGTGTAAACCCATCCCAGCGAGGACACGGCGTTGTGTTTAGCGGTTGCTCACGGTGACAAACACACATTAGCCTCGTGTTTGCGTAAGGTGTTGAGCGCGTCTCTGCGTGAACACCCTGGTTTTTAGGCCTGTTCTTGTTTATTTTTTCTCCTCTCAGCTGTCACTCTCGATCCCCAGAGAGAGAGCCAACCTGGGGCGAGCGAGGGGTGTTCCTCTCCGGGGTAACCATGTTATTTGTCCTCATATTGCACCTGTACTAATGTCCTCATATTGCACCTGTACTAATGTCCTCATATTGCACCTGTACTAATGTCCTCATATTGCACCTGTACTAATGTCCTCATATTGCACCTGTACTAATGTCCTCATATTGCACCTGTACTAATGTCCTCATATTGCACCTGTACTAATGTCCTCATATTGCACCTGTACTAATGTCCTCATATTGCACCTGTACTAATGTCCTCATATTGCACCTGTACTAATGTCCTCATATTGCACCTGTGCTAATGTCCTCATATTGCACCTGCAGTTAAGCAGTAACCTCAGAGAAACCACCGCCCCGCGCAGAAAAACACACACGCGTGCACGCACATATATGCACACCAGAGCATGCAAAGACAATAACATACACACATGCATGTGCGCGCACACACATACACGTAAGTACAAATGCATGCACGTGCATATTCCCACACTTGCTGTATATATGCTTGAACAGACACACACACACACATGCACACACACACACACACACACACACACTCACACACACACACACACACACACACACACTCACACACACACACACACACACCACACACACACACACACACACACTCACACACACACACACACACACACACACACACTCACACGCAGCTGAGAGAGTATATTCCACTCGGCTCATAAAGTAACACTCCCTCTACAAAAGTGGACTCACTTCCAGGATTTCTTCTGGGGGGGGGAGGCCACACAGAAACTCTTACACACACATACACACACACACACGCACACACATGCATGCACACAGAAACTCTTACACATACAGACACACACACACACGCACACACATGCATGCACACAGAAACTCTTACACACACATACACACACACACATGCACACAGAAACTCTTACATATACACACAAACACACATGCACATAATAAATTGTTGTGAAACTTGCTGATAATAAAGAAAGAAGTGAAATGGGCCATCCCAACAGCGTTTTTTCTCATCATTAATCAGAAGCAGACAGATAAGACTGAGTTGAGCTGTTCCTTCTGCATTTGCTCTCGGCTGTTTGCTGTACTGCTGCCGTAACGCTGTGTTCTCACCCCCTCCGCTTTCCTCTGTGACTCAGCCCTGTACCCCTGCCAAACTCCCCCCCCCCCCCACTCCTCCACACACACACACCCCAGTCAAAAACATCTGTGGATTAAAGAGCAGGGTGCATTGGGTGAGGGGGGGGTGGGGGGTGGTTGTGTTGATCATGCCTTTGTAAACACATGACACGACCTCAACAGAATTTCAGCTGGCCTTAATAACACTGAGCCTGATGATGGTGGAAGAGATAGAGAGAGAGAGGGAGAGAGAGATAGAGAGAGAGTGAGAGAGAGAGAGAGAGAGAGAGAGATTTCCGACAGGTGGCCCAGTCAACCTGGAAAACAAATGCTATCAGTCGGCTTAGCGGCGCTCTCCCCCGATTAGCAGTCAGATCATCAGCGGTGCTGTCACCTGCCCCCAGAGCAGCAGCAGGGTCGGGGGGGTCGGGGGGGGGGGCGCCTGAGCTGCGTTTTCATTGGAGTAGAGGGGAGAAGGACATTGGAGGAAGGGGGGTGCATTGTAGAGGGGCTCCACTTAGCCACGTGTATGCTGTGTATGTCTGTGTGTGTGTGTGTGTGTGTATGTTTGTGTTCTTTGTTGTGTGTGTGTGTGTGTGTGTATGTTGGTGTTCTTTGTTGTGCGTGTGTGTGTGTGTTTGTGTTCACCATGTTCGTCTGTCAGTCCGCCTGTTTGTCTGTCTGTGCTTATTTCCATAGACGGTGTGGGGGCGGTGTGTGGATGTCTGTGTGCGTGTGTCTGTGTGCGTGTGTGTGTGTGTGTGTGTGTAGGTGTTTGTATGTCTGTCGAGTTAAAGCACTGACATCTGCTCCTGCACCTGATGGTCTTTCCCCTCACCACCAAACCTGACCACAAGCTGCGCACCATCTCCCCCACCGAAGGGTTAACACACGGGCCCAGGGAGGCTGTGTGTGGGGGGGGGGAGGGGGGGGGCAGGTGGCTGACTCACTGTCTCACTGACTCATGTTAACCCTTTGCGGTCTGGTCACCCGAAATGTCAGAGAGGAGGAGGAGGTGGGACACGCCCACACCGCAAAGTCATTGTAGAGTCAGTGAATGAGTGAATGGGTGAGTGCAGCAGCTCCACAGTGTCTGCAGGCCTCAGCCCTGGTCCTGGAGTGGGTGAGTGAGTGCGTGAGTGAGGGAGTGAGTGAGTGAGTGAGTGAGTGAGTGAGTGAGGGAGTGAGTGCATAGGCGAGTGAGTGAGTGAGTGAGTTACTGATGCTCGTCGATCAGTCACTCTCACTTTTGGCAGGGTTACTTATTTTCCTCACAGCCGAAAAGGTCCAAACCTACAGCACATCTTTTCGATTTTTGAAGTCACCGCAAAGGGTTAATGTGAGTCAGAGTGATCTGGATCAGCCCCCATGCCTCCCCCCCCTCCCCACCTGGTGGGTGTGTGGTGGTGCGCTTGTGGTCAGGTCTGGTGACGGGGGGAAAACACCACCGCTTGCAGGAGCAGGTGTCAGCGTTTGGTGCTCCCCCTGTGGACGGACGGCCAACGCTGCCGCGGCAACATCGCCACGGCAACATCACCGCGCCAACGTGCACCTGTCAGCTGGCGCAGCTGTGCGTCGTCCGCGGGAACGAGGGCAAACAAGCAAACAGACAAACAGGGCAATCCGAGATGCATAACAACATGGCATTAGCAATTTCTCACCCCGGGGATAACGTTCATTAAAACAGTAAAATATGCAACTATTCTAACCCAGTGCAGCAGCCATGATAACAACTGAGATGACTGAGTAGCGTCAAAAAGCAGCAGAACTCTCCAGAAAGACAATCCACCGACATCCTGACTGAAACAGTCGAAAGAAAGGGGTCACCTCTGGGGCCAGGTCCGAATTAAGGGGAACACGTTTCCCCCACCGGCCTGCACGCATCCCACGCCCATCGGTATCCCCCGCGGCCTGAAGATCACGGTCATGTGACTATAAACAGACGGCGAGAAAGACGGACGGCGGTATTTCAGGCTCGCGGCGTTTCCACTTCGGGCCTCCCGGGAGCCGCGAATAGAAAGGGGCGGAACTCGGCCCGCTCCTAAACATAGGGCCGCTGTCCCGCCCCTTAAAGACAGGCCCGGTGAGTCAGGAGGAAAGAAAGAAAAAAAAAGAAAAGAAAAAGGAAAGCCCAAGAAAAGCTCGGTAATCTCGGCCGCCGGCTCGCAGGCCCGTGTGACCGAGGACGAGAAAAGAACCAGAGCGGCTATTTCTGGCCGCGCCGCCCGCGCCCCGGCGAAGACTCGCTGAGAAAATAAACCGCGTAATCCGCTTCGGCCAATAGCGCGCCTGCGCGCGGGACGCTAACGCCCGTCTCCCGCTAACGGGCTTAGAGAGAAAGGGTAGACCCCGAAACAGACGCGCTGCTAAGCTGCTTCTCCAGTCTGGCGCAGGGCGGAACCGGGCGGAACCGGGTGGAACCGGGTGGAACTGGGCCGAACCGGACCTACCTTTGAGGTCTTTTTCAGTCGCCTGAAATAGCAGAACCACGGGCGCGGCAGAATTGATGCTTTCTTAGACGCGCGTTTCTTTTCTATGATGCGCACGTTATGTTCTCATCGTTGCTACGTTCCGGCTGAAGGTTTTTATGCGACGCGATGTCAGAAATGCGTGTGTGTGTCGCAGATCCACCCTCGCAGACGCACACCCACGCACACACACACACACACCATACGGCGAGAGACAGTGGGAGGGTTTCGTGTGAATTGCGAGACGGCGTTCTCGTTGGCGTGAGAGACCGCGTTGGGCTGAGGGTTGCGGGTCGCACCGGGGTGCGGTATGTGTGCAGATCTGGCGAGGGCGAGCAGACCCGTGCGTTTGCAGAAGTGAGGGTGCTGTGATTCGGGGAGGCGTGCGTTAGACTGGGCCCTCAAACCCCAGAGCCTACAGACAGAGTTTAAAGCTGCTCGTTTATAGAGATACTCAGAATTCCCTTTACAATGAACTGACCCTCTCTGACCAGAGAAAAATTGTGTCAATTTGATTGTGTGTGAGTGTGTGTGTGTGTGTGTGTCTGCCTGCATGCGTGTGAGAGTGTGTGTGTGCGCGTGTGCGTGTGTGGGTGTGTCTGCCTGCGTACGTGCATGCGTGCGAGTGTCTGTGTGTGTGTGTGTGTGTGTGTGTGCGTGTCTGAGTGAGTGTCTAAGGGTGTGTTCCTGACACAAATACATTTCTTGCACAGAATCAAATAACAAATCTGCATACGCACACATGCCCACAGTCTTCTGTGGCTTTCCACTGAACTCCATGTCTGTGCCACGCTGCGTGTGTGCCCCTTAAGGACAGCCACCCTGCGTGCCCCAAGCGCCACAAGCATGCAATGGACATTAGAGTTCGGCCATTGACCTTTGACCTTTGACCTGCTGCGTCTGCATAAGGCGGAGAACTGTGTACAGTCTCCAACAGCCTTTCTCCCCTCAGCTCTGCGTGTGTTCCATCCACTAGGAGGGAAAATTGAGTTAAAATGTTAATTTATTCTGTTCTCCCTAATGTCCAAAGAGTTTAGATTTGTGATTATTTTTTTTAATTTTATGTCGTTGATTGTGATTCTGTGCCCCCTCTGTTCAGGCAACGCTGTGGAATAACAGGAGCACAGCCAAACTCTCATGGACGTACAGTCGTCATAGAGCCCGTCAAATACCCCCAGGCGCAGCGTCATGGAAACCCATCTCTGCCTCCACCCATGTTACCCCATCCGCCCCCCGCAAAGCCTCTCCAAGTACAAAAACTGCCCTGTTTGTATTGTTCTTCCATGGGAGTGCCATGTCACAGTAATTTTGTACACTGATTTCCTGCGGTGTGTTCTCTCACCCCCTGCGTTCGGGGGACAGTTTGTGGGAATGTGTGGGGGGGTAGTCCCCCTGTGGCAGTACTGAGCCAGGTGGGGGGGGGGGGGGTAACAATGGAAACGAGGGAAGGGCCTCTGGCACACTGACAGAAAATGATGTTTCGCCTCTGTAAGTGATCCCAGATCAGTCAAGGCCCTCCAATGGACTGGAACCTGTAGAACTGGCTGATCTCAGACCAGTGCAGAATTTATGTAGTCTGTGAGCTGAAAATAAGAGGCTTCCAGATGTGTGACTTCAGGCAAATTCTCACAAATTGACATAGGATGTTGAAGGGAAGGGACAGGCCTACAACTAAAAGTTAGCAAATTAGGACAGACAGGGAAAATAGCAAATACAAAGTTTTTTTTGAAGCTTTTAATTTGAAGTCCTAAGAGCATCCACAATCTTTTCGTACGGCTGGCGGTTATAGAGGTGGAGTCATCTCACGCAGAAATACTGAATCTGCAGAAGGGAGCATTGACAAACGCGAACACCAGCTTTATGTGGTGGTGACCTGCACTGGAGGAATCTCTCTGCTTTGCAGTGCACGCAGGTCTTGGCATTTTGCGATGGTGTCATTTTAAATGCTGAGGTGATTTTTTTTACCAAAATGTGTAGGAAAAAAGCACCTAAATGCCCACCAGGGAATGCCTGTGCAGAGGTCAAACGAGCTTTCGGTTTTTTTGGGGGGTTGGGGGGAATTTTCAAAGGCACTTAAAAAATTTTTTTTTTAAAAAGCTACCTGTCAGTGTTCCAAGTGCAACATGCGCTGACCTGCGTGTGTGGCACTGGAGCCTTTGATCTGCCTGCTGCGCGGAAGGCTGCAGGTCGACGCGGAGAGGCGCAGTCTGCAGGCCGTTTGCTGTTATTGCCGAGGTGCCACTTCCCTCTGAAGATCCGGTATCAAAGCGCCTTCAGGCGGGCCCGTTTCCCTGGTAACCCGCCAGGCTTCCGGCCTGCCCGACTTCAGACGGCGGCAGCTGATGCGGTTTTCTCTTCACCGTTTTCTTTTTTTCTTCCTTTAGCTTTGACTCGAGGAGCTAAGATCTGATGCAGAGCACATCTGCCCGTGACAACGTCCCGGCAAAAGTAAATAATTTGGGATTTAAGTTCGGGTGAAAAAAAGCGAAGGGAGGAGAGGCGGTTGAAAGGGCCGTCTCTGTGCAGGTGGAGAGAGTTTCTCCTCAGACGTGTCTTTGAAGAGGGGGAATAAGAGGTCACAGGCACGCAATCACACACACACACACACACACACACACACACACACACGCACACACGCACACACACACACGCACACACACTCCGTTTAGGGAGATTAGGCTCAATGGAAATGTGTCTGTTGGTCTTTCTTGTGAGACTGAAAAAACGACAAAGCTGTCTCGTAGACAGACACGCACACACACACACACACACACACACACACACACACACACAAAGATGAGGTCAAATTCTGCTTTACTGACATGCAGAGCACTAGGTTTCACTTTGGGGATACACATAAATGATTATTACAAACCGTTGCATGCTCACACACACACACACACACACACACACACACACACACACACACAGATTTCTCACACCGGCAGGAGGGCCGCAGTTGACACAGATCTCCTGCCGTTCCTCCCTCAGAGCAGGAAGTGCCATGCCGCCTCATGCCCGCCCGCGTCTCCAAATTTAACCGCGAACTCCGCGGGCGTGCGAACAGGCACTGCGAGCGGGCGGTCTGCAGGTCCCCCGGAGGAGACTGGAGGCATTACGTGACTGACCCAGTTACCCAGAAACCACCTTGTCTCCCGGGCCGGTCACACGCTTCAGCTCAGAGATTTGTGCTGTGCTTACACGCTTAGCTTGCCTTCACCTGTTTTTTTTTTCTTTCTTTTTCGCACGTGAATTGATTGCTGATTTTAAGGTGAAAGCAAAAAAAAATGGCAGCCTGTGGTTTTCCAGGACCAGGTTTGTGGGCCTCGGCAGACCCTGTGGCTCTCCAGGACCAGTTTTGATGACCCCTGCAGACCCTGTGGTTATCTAGGACCAGGTCTGGGGACCCCAGCAGACCCTGTGGTTCTCCTGGACCAGTTTTGGGGTCCTGTGGATCAGGGGGCAGCAGACTGCTGTGCAAGTGCACGTGTGGGGAGGGGGGGGGGGGGCGGTGATAAATTAGAAAGAGGAGGGTGGGTCGTGCCGTCCCGCTGCGGCGAACAGCTCAGCCTTTCTCTCCCCGCTGTGCTGAACCTCGGGGAGATTACTGAGGCCGAAGTCCTGTCTCCTGTCATTTGGGAAAAGCTTTGCCTTTCAAAGCGCACATGAAAGGAGACGAATCCCCCCCACCCCCACCCCCACCCCCCCACGCCCGCCCTCCACCCCACCCACACCCCCTACGTAGGTGCAGGTTCGGCAGAGTGAATCATCTGTCGGCGAAGAAGGGTGATCTTTTTTAAAAGCCGCGTTAAAAGGCAATCGGGTCAATGACAGAGCGGTGTCGTGCTCCTTCTCCTTGTCTCTTCAAATCAAATCCTCCATCTCTCCCTCCCTCCATCTCTCTCTCTCTCTCTCTCTCACCATCTCTCCTCTCCTCTCTCTCCCTCTCTCTCTCCTTCCTCTCTCTCTCTCTCTCTCTCTCTCTCTCTCTCTCTCTCTCTCTCTCTCTCTCTCTCTCTCTCTCCCTCTCTCTCTCTCTCTCTCTCTCTCCCTCTCTCTCTCTCTCTCTCTCTCTCCCTGCTCCGCTTCGCTGTTGCTGCAGATGTGATGATGACTGTTGATAAAGAAGCGGCGTCTGGCTAACATGCAGACTGTGCAAAAAGGGCCAAAACAAACCGCGGCATTAATGTCACGGAGATGAGACACCAGACGCCCCGAATACAAAGCGCTGAAGTGCAGAGCGCACTGCTAGCGAATACCAAACCGGCCGCAGCACCATCCCAGACACACGACAACTGAACGAGGCTTTTAAAAAGTGATGTGCAAACCTTTTTTTATTTATACGTATTACACATTCACCATCATAAGGAAAATGAAAGTGGATGGAGTTCGTTGTGTCTGTGTGCGGATATATTCGGCTGAAGCCGGAGGAAGAGTGATGTGGGGCAGTGGGGCACGCTGACCCCCCCTCCCGCCACCCCCCACCCCTCACAATGGGGAAGAGGTGAGTGACAGCGCAGGAGACGGAAGGGGAGGAAGGATACAGGACCTGAGAACACCGCCTCGGGCTGGCTCCGGGGTGCCCGCACATCCTCCAGAAGAAATAGTCCCCTTCCAGTCAATGCAAATACTCTGACTGCTGGGAGACTTAAACAAAGAGAGACAGAGAGAGAGAGAGAGAGAGAGGGTAGAGAGAGTGAGAGAGAGAGAGGAGAGAGAAGAAGAGAGGAGGAGGGAGAGGGCTGGATTTTTATGCAAACCAATTTCCGCTAACTCATCAGACCGGTTTTTCCGGGCCCAGATGGAATTGAAGGGCTGCTCTCACTGTAATCAGCCGTTCTTTGAACACCGCGCCTCCCCTGCACCTCCCCCGCACCTCCCCAAAGCCACACAGCTGTGCCGAGGTGGCACGTCCAAAGTCTGACAAGAGAAGGCTATTTTAAAATTAATTTAAATGCAGTGCGGTGATATTTGCAGAGGTTGCCTTAGTGACACAGGAGCAGAGAGCGCATCTGCAGGTCCCCTGGGGGGGGGGGGAGGCTCTCGGGGGGGAGTCAATGAAGGTCCAGCAGGACCTGACCCCTCCCGTCTTCCTGGTTACACCCACCTCCGGTCTATAATTGGGCGTGTGCTCTGTCATAATTGCCTGGTTTTGTCACTTCCTGGTAAAAGTCTTAAAGTCTTTTCTCAAGCACCATCAGGCTCAAGCCTTCTACGGACATCCCATAGTCCTTTGTGAAAACACTACTGAGGGAGATATGGGCAGGTTACCATCCCTTTGCAAACAGAAACATACGCACAGACACACACACACACATACACATACTCACACACTCACACACACGCACACACACTCGTACACACAGATGCACACACACACACACGCACACACACACGCACATGCACATACGCACACCCAGATGTGTTCACCATTTTTTCTAACTGGTCCAGCCAGTGGAGTGCGACACGCAGTGTGAACATGCTGGGATTTAAATGCACAACCATCTGCGCTGCGGTAGTCCTGCTACAGAGCCAGGCCACCTGCAGAGCCTGGTGTAATCAGCCAGGCCTCGACTCCTCTGTGACTCTTCCAGAACCCTGCTGTGACTCCAGGCACATCAGTCTAGTGTAGAATCTCTCATCCTGTTCCAGCTGCCCGGCTGCATGGCATCATCAACGTCGTCTGAGCTTCAGAGGAGCAATCCTTTCGCCTGAGTGTGTGTGTGTTTCTGTGTGTGTGCGTGGGGGGGGGGGGGGTGGTGTTTCTGTGTGTGTGTGTGTGTGTGTGTGTGTGTGAGTGTGCATGTGGTTGTGCGTGCACATGTTTGCTTGTGCATGTGTTAGAGAGAATGTACCTGTGTGTCTTTGTGCTTGCGAATGCAGAGGGGTCTTGGAGCTTGCACAAGCACATTTGTGCGTATGTGTGTATATATTTATATTTACGTGTGTATGTGCATGCATGTTAGTGTGTGTTAATATGCATGTACATGAATGTGAGTGTGCAGATGTGAGTGTGTGTGAGTGAGAGGGAGAGAGAGAAAGAGAGAGAGAGCAAGAGAGTGAGAGAGAGAGAGTGCGTAACAACCTGTGCGTGTTGGTTGAGTTTTGTAGTCACCCCATCATTTTCTCTGTTGTGGTTTTAAGGTCCTAGAATCCCCAAACGAGAGGGCCTTTGTAACGATTCCGTTGGAACACAAATGAGATGATTAACGGGACGGAGGGCACCGCTCCCGGCAGGTGATCCCGCGCTCCGTCCCGAGGCGGAGGTCCCCGGAAACGCTCCAAAAATGAGCTGAGGAGCTTTTTGAATAACTGCCCTAATCAGTTATTCTCATTCAGTCCCCTCTCCCCCCCCCCACCACCCATACCCAAATCATTCTTATTTATGCAAAGGGTGCTCACGCATTTATTACCCACAGAACTTCAGCTGTCTCATCGCACAATTAAATTCACCGTGTTAAAATACTGGGAATAACATGTCTTTGGCTTTCATATACATACAACAGCTTTAAAGTTTAAGATATAGCATGCAGCTTAAAATATAGCACACACACGCACACACACACACCCACGCACCCACACATATGCACACACACACACATGCATACGAAACTAGTGCAAGGTAATAAAACTGCAAAAAAAGATGGGGAGAAGCAGAGTGCAAGCGCTGTGAAACTGCGCGGACCTGCTCTTTGAGGAAACCGGCTTTTCTGAAAAAAAGCTGCACACTCATTGTGATGCGAAGCTGCTGAAGCGACAGGTGATTTCCCCCCTGGCTGGGAATACCGCTGACTCTATTTTAAGGCGTTCGGCGTTGGGCCTTTCCGTATCAGATTTGAGAGCGCGGCTCGATGAGATAAGACTATCCCTACTCATTCTGCGCCTCTGTGTGTTTCTCAGCGTTTTTTTTTTTAATTTTTTTTTTTTTAAATAAACCGCTCGGTTTCGGCAAGTTCCGGCGTCGCTCTGGGCGTGCGGAGGAGGGTTCGGTTTGAGGCGTGAGACAGAAAGTGCAACCTCAGGGACGCGCGCTCCGACCCGAACCGGTTTCGGCGACACAAACGGGGCGGGTGGGGGGTGGGGGTGGGGGGGAAAAAAGAGAGCGTAATAAAAGCGATGATGCAGGGGAGCGGCGAGGCGCGTCGCCGTCGCTGAGGGTTAAACCTCACGGTCGCGGGACAGCCACTTCCAAAAAAAAACCCGTTTTAAAAAAAGAAAGCAAGCGGATCAGCTGATTCCAGATATAGCCTAGTCTTAATCTCCTGACACAGAATTACACTGCATGGCCTGAGAGAGAGAGAGAGAGAGCGAGAGAGAGAGAGAGAGAGAGAGAGAGAGAGAGAAGGGGCGGGGCAGAGGGTTTTCAGAGGTGAAACCAGGGCAGTTTCACAGTAAAATTACGTTACATGCATTTAGCAGACACTCTTATCCAGAGTGACTAACACAACTTTTTTTTTTTATATATAGCATTTTTACATTGCGTCCATTTATACAGCTAGATATATACTGAAGCAATGCAGGTTAAGTACCTTGCTCAAGTGTACAACGGCAGTGTCCAACCCAGGAATCAAACCTGTGACCTCTGGGTTAGTTCCTTACCCATTATACTACTCTGCCACCCAAATATGACCCAGGCCTGCAGTGATTGACCCCAAGCATCATCCCAGGACAGGACAGTCGGGAGGTGGGTCACAGTTGCAATTGTTCTCCTGAAGAAAAATATAATATCTACCAAGAGCAAATATCTAATGCTTGTTCTTAGCTTGGCTGCTAAGAATAGGTTCTATGACTTATAACTTGGATTTATAGCAACAGACTGCCTTTAAATAGCATCTGTATAACATTTATATGACACTTTTCATAACCTCAAAGCTCAAAGAGAGTGTGAGAGGCAGAGAGAGAGGGGGGGGGGAGAGAGAGAGAGAGAGAGCAGCCTGGGGATCCATATTTTCCTTACCGAACAGCACAAATTAAACTTTCACCCATTTCTGTGCGAGAGAACCTGGTGGGTCACAGCTGTGCGATGAACGTGCAGACTTTTAGCAGACACGCTTATCCAGGGGAACTTACACAAGCTTGGAATTTTTGCAAGTATCCATTTATACAGCTGAATATACGCCCGAGAGAGCCCGGGTAAGCACCTTGCCTAAGGGTAAAAGGGCAGCACCCTACCTCAGATCCAGGTTCAGATACGATGTGTCATGTGATGTCACGTGTTTTGAACAAACGGAACGTTAGTCCTCGTGTGGCGTTCACATTCCAGCTAAAAATAGCAAGTGGTGACCCAAGATATCTCCTCGCAGTGAACACCCAATCCCTTTCCTGGTCTTCTTTCTGTAAAAAAACAAAAAAAAAAAGAAAAGAAAAAAAGAAAAAATCACACTGCCGCCCCTTCTGACTGGCTAAATTCTGAATGTGCAAGGAGACGGATTTGGTGACGCACTAGGCCGTGTGACGACGCGGCCGCAGAAAGCAGGGGATTGTTCCTGGGTCCGTGGGGCCGATCCAGATTCCTGTTTCTGAAATACGTCAGACTCTGCAGCCCTGGTACCCCCCCCCGGTCATGCAGTCACACCACAGTCAGGCCCGAACGTTTGTGTGAGGTCATCGTGGCAGCGAACGCCGTGTGTTCCTGAGGAATGTGGGTCAGCGTTCAGAAATCCTTGGCTTGTGTAGCGTTATTGTTTGCAGGTGTGTGTGTGTGTGTGTGTGTTCGTGTGTGTGTGTGTGTGTGTGTGTGCAAGATGGAGAGAGAGACTGCAAGTGTGTTCATGTGTTTGTGAATATGTGGATGAGATTAACGTGTGTGTGTGTATGCACGTGCGTCCGAGAGTGCATGCATGTGTGCGTGTGTGAATTTGTATGAATGTGGTAGTTTGTGCTTGTTCATGTTTCACCTGTGGCCTGTAGAGGCTATCCCATGATGCAATGTGCTTCTGACCCCTGCACTCTGTATCGGTATCTCACAGAACTCTTCATCTCCTTCTGCTTTCATCTGAGAGGAATGCACTCAAAGGCTGAGAGGATCAAAGACAAGTGTGCACACAGGTGTGTGTGTATGTGTGTGTGTGTGTGTGTGCGTACCTGAGTGTGAGAGTTTGTGACTGTGTATGTGTGTGTGCGTGTGCGTACCTGAGTGTGAGAGTTTGTGTGTGTGTGTGTGTGTGTGTGTGTGTACCTGTGTGTGTGTGTGTGTGTGTGTGTGTGTGTGTGCGTGTGCATGCGTGTGTGAGTGCTGTGTTTAAACTGCACTTGTGTTTCTCATCTTGACGTTGATGTCCTTTGAAAGCAGGCAGAGAGAGAGCAGCCTCTCTCACTAGGACTCCAGTCATGGTTCCAGATGCCCCTCTTCTAGAAC
>NC_057942.1:38713970-38721470 GCF_018555375.3 Anguilla rostrata | reverse complement strand
GTCACCAGCAGTGCTGTTTAATCACTTTGTTTTTTTTTTAAGGACGCATGCAATGGAACTCTGACGTATTTGGTTTTTTTTGTTTTGTTTTTTTTTAAACGAAGTGTCTCTCCCTTTGTACATAGTGATAACAGTCAATGCTAATTCTTAAAAATCTGTTTGCAATGCTATGCACAGTTTACCTCTCTCTCTCTCTCTCTCTCTCTCTCCTTGAATTCTGTTCCATTGCTCTCCTGGCCTTAAATGACTCCCAGACACTTAGAAAACCTAACAAACATCATTATCCATTTTGTTCGGTTCACAACAGTCTCATCTTTACAAATAAATGAATCATCAGTACGATATGGGGAAAAAAGAGGAGTCACACACTGGCATGCATTCTCTCCAGATCCGTGCAAAATTGATTCTAATTGGCAATAAAACCAGGAACAGGAAGAAAGGAATGCTCACTGCTATTCTCACATGTGGGGTTTTTTCCAGTGTTCCAGTAATAGTTCTTTTCTATAAATAGGACCAAATCCGTTTTTGCACTCTATTTATAACTCAAGTTGAAGTCTTTATACTATTTCCTTCCTACTTTACAACAGGAAGAGGGGTTTGGGTAAATACAGGTGGCAGACATGCCTAACAGTAATGTGAAAAATAAGGTGGAGGGCACAAAGAAGGTGGGAGTGGTGTGGCTCCTCAGCAGAAGCAGTGTCAGAGTTCCATTCATGGGTGTACCTCACCAATAATCATCTGTTGCAAACACAGAATTATACTATGTTATGAGCTAATATTTTATAGGGTTAAAATATAGCTCCAAACACAAACAAGAGCTTAGCTTGCATCACCTTTTTTTCCCCCCCACAGCAAATGGGCCAAAGCGTGTTTCATTTATTGATTCATGCTTTAAATCTGACCTTTAAAGTATGAATCGTCGTGGACTGGGGTGGGGGGGGGGGGGGGTGGAGGCGGGACCAATATTTCTGGATCAAAAACTGGGTGTGCCTAAGACATCCAGGACACAGTGTGCAGCTGGCAGTGTGCTTTGTCTCGGCATAAGTATCAGCAGAATGTGTTTGTGAAACCTGCTGATGAGGAAGGTGTGAAACCTGCCTTTTGTCTGGCATTATTTATTTATTAGCCCTGATGCCTTCCTCGTTCCTTAGCACGCAGCGTGCGGGGAAATCGAACGGCAGACTTTCCCGTAATAACAGTGTGTTTAACTGCGTGCCATGTCCGCGTGCATCGCGTTGTTTGCAAAGTCAGTGTCGTCTTTGTTTGTTTGTGATAACGGGAGTATGCTGGAGACAGGTGTTCCAAACTGGCGTCCCGCTGACTGCTCCTGCATATTGGCTGTTCTGTAACATTTACTGTTCTATAAAATTGACCGTTCTATCATTGGCTCTTCGCTAACACTGACTGTTCTATAACATTGGCTGTTCTATAGAATTGACTGTTTGTGCGCATGCAGTTTTTAAATGGTTAAAGAGGCACGAAAGTTTTTACAACCAGGGAGCCAGAGGGTGCTTGAGAATTCAAAGCGGGGTGCCCTGCAGGGGAAAAAGGCCTGATGGGTGTGTGGGGTTGTGGGGGTTGCCTGGAAGGTCCTGGCAGGTGCAGGATGCATCGTAATGAAACAGACCCCAGACAGGATTAGTCTGCATTTCGCTTCGGAGCGCGAGTCGTTCCCCTTCCCTTTTGTGACGAGGCTGGGGTGCCGGGGTTTGGGGTGGAGGCAGATTTACAGGTTCAAAGTGGGGTGGGGGCGTGGGGGGGGTTTTCTGCCATGGCGTTTGATGTATGATGTATGAACCCAGCGACCTGCCAGCCAGGCTCACTGAGGACTGAACAGCAGCCTGACGTCCCTGCAGCTGCTCTTCACTTCTGAAGGAGCAGCCCAACCCTGCGCGTGGTCAGGTTTCACACCTCATACCTGTGTGTGTGTGTGTGTGTGTGCGTGTGCGTGTGTGTGTGTGTGAGTGTGTGTGTGTGTGTGTGTGTGTGTGTGTGTGTGGTGAGCATGTGTGTGTTTGTGTAGTTGTATGTGCATGGTTGTGCAAATGTGTTTATGTGTTTGTATGTAAGTGTGCGTGCGCCTGTGTGTGTGTGTGCATGTGTGTTTCTGTGTTTGTGTGCATGCATGCACATTGATGTGCGCATGTGTTTATGTTTTGTATGTGAGTGTGCCTGTGTGAGTGTGTGTGTGTGTGTGTGACTGCATGTGCATGTGTAAACAAGCACTCACATGCACACAGACTTCACTCGCACGCTCCATTACCCCAAAGCAGGCCTTTCGGTCTCAGACAGTCATTCAGAGCCACTGGGGCATGAGCTCATAGACCCAGCCGCTGCTGCAGCTGCCTCGCTGAACTCCACCTGATCCGCGCGAGTATAAATACCCGGCCGTACATCATGTACAAAAGCAGAAAATGTGCGCTGCTCGGAGCCCGCCCCAGATAAGGGACCTGAGGAGCCGGCCGGGCCAGCTCTGGCTGCCAGAGGACCGTGCCAGCTCTGCACCCGCTCTGCACCCGCTCTGCACCCGCTCGCTCCAACAGGGGGAGAGGCGGAGAGGCGAAACACAACCAGCGGGCCTGTGTCCTCAGAGACGAGCCGCTGGACGCATTCCGTTTTTTTAAAGAATTCGCTCGCGCTCCGCTCCGAAAAGCCCGGGGGGGCGTGGCCGCGAGCGGAATTTTTATTGGAACGCGTTCTAGAATGTTCAAGTGTCTCCGAGTGTTCCAAGCATCCATAAATGATTAATTTAAACGGCCCCGCTCGCATAATGAGAGGGCACTGCTGCAAGACCCACGGGAGGGGGATGGGGACCGTTTCTGAAATTTCGGGACTAGGGCAGAACAAAAAAAAAAACAAAACAAAACTGCAGCTCTGCGAACAGAACATGAAGCCCAGCACTGCAAGCCGTGTTTATGTGCAAGCTCTGTTTATTCTCTTATGCAAAGTATGTTCTGGCAAGAGTGTTATCTGAAGAAAAAAATACACGCGTTCTCACGTTGTTCAGAACAGAATCCAAATCAGCGAAGACATCATGTTCTCTGCCCGCGTGACAGACGGAAAACAGGAGAGGAGCGAAAAGACAAAGGGGTGTGAAAGCTGATTAAAGATTTGCCAGGAGGAGGAATGACAGCGTTCTTCTTCGAAGAACAAAAAACGCACGAGATTTTGTTTTGTTTCGCCAACTAGGCTAGGCTGTGATACTAGAAGAATGTTTAACGTGGGGACTCAAAGAGCTGGAGACGCTCATTTTTTATTTTTCTAAAACATCGCCCGCGATGCCGCGAATCGATCCTCCTTCGGGCGGCACCGCGTGACGCCGGCGGTATTTCTCCGCTCTAGAATTTTTCCGTTTATTTCCACGAAAGCGGGGTGGGGGGGGGGGCGGAGGGGAAGGATGACACACCAGCCCTTTCGGGGGGGGGGGGGATAACTGAAATTGAAGTCCGCTCAGCCCTCTCACAGCCAAGGCCTCCTGGAACGAGCCCAAACGAGCGGCTTCTTCGAGTCCGCCTCGGCGGCGGGGTTTTCCAAGCGGTACCGTTTTTATTTTTTTCCACCGGTTGTTTGAGTGGGAAAGGAAGCTCTCCTACATACATTTTTTTTTTTGGGGGGGGGGGGGTGTTTATTTTGACGTACAGCCTGCTCTTCACTAGTGTCCCGCAATGATTTCTCCTGTTGGGAGCTGTTGGCATAATCCTGAAGTGCCAGAGTTTATATTTCTCAACAGCTGTTGGCCTTCTCTGAAATACCTAGTGTGAGGAGCACCTTTTGATAAAATCAGTTTTGCAAATACACTTGTTAGGTAAGAGCTTATATTGTTAGGTATGACCTTATAATGTTAGGTAAGGCCTTATATGAGTGTAATGATATTGTGATTAATACACTGAATAATACTGTGACTGATTTTGTCCTAAAACATTGTTACATCACATCGCAACCACAATGCAACTAATAAGCACACATTAGGTCAACATGTGTTACTATGTTAGGTTGTAATGCAACAGTTTGCTATTGCACACTCATCCCTGAAGTGCAGTGTTGTTGCAGGTGCATTGTTTCATAGAAAGGTCAGCTTTAATATAAAAAGTGACCCATTTGTTTAAAGGTTAGACCATTCCCATGACTGCAGAGGTAGCTTTTCTCAATGTCAAAGTAAATAAAGTCAGTCCACATGAAACAGGCCCCAAACATTTGTTTCAGTCAGATGAGTTCTTTCTCCACAGATTATATCTTTTTTTAAAATCTTTTTCACACCATCTTTGTTGACTCTGTTCTGGCTCTGTTCTCACTTGAGCTGCACATGATGTTTCTTCCTCCGGCCCGACTTGGGAACCACCTGCAGTGTGGGAGAAAGGCAGCGGTGACATCATGCGCTCTAGGGCAGTGCACGTACTTTGGACCTGAGGAGTCGACAACTGACGTTGAGATGGGCGTTGTGGTGAGAGCATGATTGGCCATTACAAAATTGGGGAACAAGGCAAAAAGGGAAAGCATTGATCAATCGATCAGATTTTATTTATGCAGTATTTTCCAAAGGCTTCGTCACAATACGCTTCATAGTTTACCCTGGCCTGACCTCCCACAGAGCAAGCCAGAGGTAATGAAGTGGCAAGGAAAGACTCTGTGGAAGACATGTAGGAACAAACCTTGGAAGGAAATAGACTCAGTAGGGGGGCCACAGTCCTCTGGCCAGCTCAAGGTGCGAAAGATTTTAAAAGATTCAAAGTCATTGAAAGATTTTTAAAGTAAAAGGTCCTCCCGGTAAGCATGCAGTAAGGACATTGTAAGCACGCTAAAAAAAGCAGATCCAGTGAACTGGAAAAGATAACAAACGCATTTCAGACGATGAGCTCATCCTGCAGCTATGTGGAGGTAAGCAGGTGACGGTCTGTTTCAGAGGCTGTCTCCCTTCCATGAGAGATATCTAAGCATCGGCAGACAGCATTCCTGAGTGATGTCATTTGCATTGTGTCATAGAGTGTAGTCCTTGATCAGTTTTGTGGAGCACAAGCGCTCTTTCAGAAAATATATGCATGTGTATCTGTGTGAGTGTGTGTGTGTGTGTGTGTGTGTGTGTGTGTGTGAGCTATGGGGGGATTAGGATGATTCAAAGGGCCATCCAAAAATATTAGAACAAATAATTTTTTGGGGTGGTGGGACCCAATGTGAGATCTTTTCAATGTGAAACGTGCTGACTAGACCTGCATAGCATTATGTTTCTGATCATTTATAGCACAAATGTACATTTATCAGACTAAGGGTTAGATGGGTTAACGAACCACAATACTTCTGAGACAGATCTGCGGTTGTTCACGGCGCATCCAATGGTTAGCGCGGGACACGCTCATTAGCATGCGAATGAGCTGCCCTCAATGCCGCGCGCGTCTCCTTTCATGTTGTACATCGTGTTAAAACGCAAAGCTCTTTCGCAAGGGGTGCAGGAACGTCCCCTTTGTGCAGAGACGGACGGCTCTACTGCGAGCTCGTAACAGTAACCGTGGCAACACCAACGCCGCTTCCGACAGGGAGGCAGGAGAAGCTGGGGCGAAGGCGGCCGACGGTAGCCAATGAGATTCCGATTCTTTTTTTTTCTTATTTTCTTCTTTTTTTTTTAAGCGTCTCCTCATAAACCACCACCCCCCCCCCCCCACCCCCCTCACCGCCCGCCAACGAACGAAAGCCCGCGGATGTCCTCAGGCGACCGCTCTGATCCGCGGCGAATCGCGGCCAGACGCCTGGGCACGGGCCGCTCGGAAAAGGGGGGGGGGGGGTGGAAGAGGGCTTTTCTCGATGGAAGAGTATTAAAGCGAAACGCTCTGCTTGTCAGATGTTTGTGAAAGCTCCTCGCGCAGCGAGTTCGTTCGTGGCGGTAATGCGCGTTACCTCATACCGGGGGTAGGGGGGCTGGGGGGGGGGGTACTCGTATCTGAAGCCCTCTTTCCGCAGGGGCAGATTAGAGGGCCCCCCCGGGATGCCGGCCCAGTACGGGGTGAACTCAGCCGACCCCCCCCCCCTCCTGTCCGCCAGCCCGACGAAAGAAAGGGCCCCATTCATAACCCCCATCGGGCTCCTGGGCCGATAAGCTCGATACGTGCAGACACCGTCAGGGGACAAAAATACGCTGATAACATTTATTACCGCAAAACAAGCCATAACTGTTCAAGTATGAAATATAAAAGTTTGAGTAATACATTGCAAAATTGTTTTTTTTTTTTTTTTTAAATCAGTCCTACATCAAAATTTGGTCAGTTTTTGCTTGTAATGTCTAAACTCAAGCACGTTTCTTGGAGCACACGCAGTAGTGTACGTTTACACAAAGCCATGTGTGATATGTTAGTCTGATATACAGTCACATTATGTTTTACTTGACATTATGAATAGTTATCTTATCTGCTTGTTGGCTGTGCTTTCCCTTGCTGTGTTCCAGCCTTTCTCAGAAGCACTCCTTATTTCTCCTGAGGTATTTACTGATTCAGTTTTGTCCTTGGCACCGCATGAATACAAAATTCAAACCAATGGAGAGATTTCTCACAGTTTCCTGCATCAATCAGCCATTCTCAAAATATCTCTTAGAGAGTACATTTACACAAACAATTAATTGAACATTTCTTTCCTCCGCCCAGTTTTTTTTTTTAAAAAGTCACATACAGCGCATAAACTTTTATAGATAGAGTATCAGCACATTCCTGATTATACGTGTCATCACCACCCTAGCAGAGAGATCTGGATTTATATCTCACGCATGGAATGTAGCACCTACAGCACAATAAAGCGCACAGTCACACCACGGAACCTTGTGTGGGTGAAGTTCTGAGTCCAGGGAGGTCTGAGGATGGCGCACGCCCCTGCGGAACGCTCGGCCTCCTCGGCCCGCCGGTCTGCAGCGGCCCTCGATTTGAAAAGAGGAGAGAGCAAGCGAGAGAGTGAGGGGGGGATGAGGAGAGAGAGAGAGAGAGAGAGAGGGGGGGGGAGAGTTAGAGAAAGAGAGAAAGAGTGAGAGGGGGAGAGATATAGAGAGAGAGGGAGAGAGAGAAAGAGAGAGGGAGGAGGAGAGCGAGAGAGAGAGGGAGAGAGAGAGGGAGAGAGAGAGAGAGGGGGAGAGATATAGAGAGAGAGGGAGAGAGAGAGGGAGAGAGAGAGACGGGGGGGAAACAGAAAGAGAAGGCCGCTCCGCTCCGCTCCTCGCTCGTCCGTCTCTAGCGGGACAGAAAGCGGCGGTGACTCGTCCCAGCAGCTGGCGCGTGCGGCGGGTAACCCGAGAGGGGCGCGCCGAGCCCCCCTAACTCCCAGCATGTGCCACTACCTGTCCCGCTCAGATTTTAGGATTTCACGCGGAGGAGGGCAGCTGCCGCGAGCCATTCTTCTCTTCTTTTTTTCCTCTTTCTTTTTTTGTAGTAAAAAAAACTGCGTCGCCATCCTCCCAGTGGGTGTGGACGTCCAACCGGTCAAATCGAGCGTGTGTGTGTGTGTGTGTGCTCAGGGGCAGGGTTTTTACTG
>NC_057942.1:38701470-38708970 GCF_018555375.3 Anguilla rostrata | reverse complement strand
CTCCTTCTTTCTGTCTGCCTTTATCATCCCTCTCTCTCTCTCTCTCTTTCTCTCACACACAATCTGTCTCTTTCTCTCTCTCTCTCACACACACACTCTCTCTCTCTCTCTCTCTTACACACACACACACACACACTCTCTCTCAAATTCAAATTCAAAATGCTTTATTGGCATGAAATACACTTGTACTTATTGCCAAAGCGTACACATAGAAACTCTCTCTCTCTCTCTCTCTCTCTCTTACACACACACACACACTCTCTCTCTCTCTGTCTCTCTCTCTCTCTCTCTCTCTCTCTCTTGCTCACTCAGGCAGGATCTGTTCGGGCATGCAGAAGAGAGTTTCCTGCCCCAATACAGCTGTCATCTCAAAGACCGTTTTCAACATGTGTTTCATGTAAACAAGCTAGTGCGCGTGTGTGTGTGTGTGTGTGTAAGTGAGCGAGCGAGCCAGTGAGTCAGTGCACTTGTGTGTGGCCTTTGTACAACAGGTAGCACTTTACCTGTAATTGACGTGGTGCTCAGACTGCGGCAGAAAGCGTATGATTACCTGTTGTGACCGTGGACCCCCGTAATAAACTATCATTTCTTCCACAGAGACGGAGAGAGCAACAGCGGCGTTGTTCTCAGAATAGATTTTTTTATGGCCGCCTTTCAGAAAGATCTCACTGTTTGATGAGTCAGAACCTCGGAGCCGAGACAGCCTCTCCTCTTTTCTTTTCCGGTTCGCGGGCCTGGGTCGCGTCCGCAGAAGCGTTCGGCTGAGCAGGCTCAAGCTGACGGGCGTGAATAAGGACCTTAGCTGGCGGTTACAGGGACTGCTGAAAGCAGCAAGTCGCGTTTATTTATTCAGACGGACGTACGTTATGTAGAAAACAGAGAGAGGCGGGGGCACACCCTGGACAGATCGGCCATCTATCGCAGGGCACACACACCATTCGCTCACGCACCCATACCTATGGGCAATTTAGAGTCTCCAATCAGTCTAACCTGCATGTCTTTGGACTGCGGGAGGAAACCGGGGTACCCGGAGAAACCCACGCGGACACATGGGGAGAACACGCAAACTCCACACAGAAAGGCCCGGGCCGGATTCGAACCCAGGCCCTTCTTGCTGTGAGGTGACAGTGCTACCCTCTGCACCACTGCGCTGCCCCCTAGCAGTTCAATGTACCTTTAAAACCTTTAAAACATACACGCAGTCATCACAGAAACAGCAGCTTGGTTTTTGTTGTGATGTACCACTGACGCTCGGTATAAAGAAACAGATCACAGAAAAGGACAAGCCTGTGAGATAAGCGTGGTGTCTGCTTATCCTTTGCATGACACGCACGCGCTGACCCGCGTGTGCTAAACATGCTCTGCGCCCCCCCCCCGCTCCTCCCCCTCCCCCCCTCCCCCCCTCCCCGGTGCATAACAGTTTGTGCAAACACACCCTGGACTTTCATCTCACACACTGCCCGCTACATCGCAAAAAACCCCCTCGCGTTAAAAAAAACACGGAGTTCGTTCGCTCGGCCCGGCGCTGCGGACGCGACGTTATCGCTCGCCGTTTGTTGACCGTGCCGGCTGCACGTCGGAGAGAGACGAGAGACAGGCGGAGACCTGCGCGCCGACCGCAACCGCGCGAGAAAGAGGGGAAGACTTCCGAACGCAAAGTCCCGAACGCAGAGAACATCAGCAATAAATCAAAGCGTCGAGTTTTAAAACCCTGATATGAAATGCCCCGCGTCGCCATAAAAAAATCCGCTTCTGAACGAAGCAAAAAGTACATAAACAAAACGGAGTTCCTGGTAGCAAATGTTTTGGTAAACACTGTTCGAGCTCCGCGGAAGAGTTGTTTCGCTTGTTGACACTGCGTGCGCTCCCGGGCGAAGCCTGTCGTTAACCGCTGGTAATCTGCTGTTAATTTCCTGCTCGGGCCCAAGTGCTGCTTCCGTCTGCCTTTTATTGTGTTTTCGTTCTCTTATCCGCGCACGTCTTGGGCTGAAGTCACGTGCCGGGGGCTTCGCTTCTTCGGAAGACGGACCAGCGGCGAATGACATCACCAAACGGCTACTGCTGTCCCAGGCGTAGTTGAGGCACTGGGGGTTCGGGGGCAGGGGGGGGGGTGCTATTCATGAACCTCACAGCTCTCTTCAGGAATCGGAAATTCGCTAATATGTTACTGTACATGCACGTTTTCAGTGATTTCTTTCTTTTTTTAATTATCTAGCACTGGTAGCTGCCAAGAGGTCAAAGGTTAAAGGTCATCATCAGCGAGGCGGCTCTTTGCACAGTGATGTTTTTATGCAGATTTCCCCACAAAGGGAGTTTAGTATTTCTTTTACGAGAGTCAGAAGGCTCGTGAAAATGATCTCGATTCCATCCTCCCCGACACCCCTCCCCTCCGCCTCCCTGACCCCCAAGTCCTCCAAAGTGAGTTTTTGTTTTCCTTTATTCGTCTTTTTTGACGGGAGGAAATAAAAGCAGGAGAGTTACAGGCGGTATCGTGTGTCTCTTCCTCTGTTTTATAACACTGTAAATCCGAGACATGGTAGCGTTTGTGGTGCAACCCAGTTAGGAATGGGATGAGCCAGAGTCTGCAGCATGTACAACATTATCAAAGATCTATTGTGATCCATAAACATGGAGTTTTACCATTTTCATGAACAATACTTAAAAAATAAAAAAAAAACAACCAAAAAATTCATCAAATCATCAAATGTTTTGTGGAAAGTTGCTAAATAATATATTCATTTTGAAATGTTGGCCTTCAATTTTGGTCCCTTTCCTTGTAATCTTTTGTTTTGAGTAGTGGTTGGTTGCTTTATTTTTATTTTTATCATTTTCTTTTTTAACCTTTTATTTCGGAAAGTCGCCGGTCTGTTATTTGCCGGTCTTTTTAACTGAGATCCATCTTTTATCCTGGAGCGTGAGTCTTTTGCTTCTGGGTGCGAACGTGTCGGTCAGTAGCCCACCGCGGCCACTGTTGTGCGCTGATACGCAGCTGATTGCACATTCCTTTCGGGGGGGGGGGGGGGGGTAATGAGGGAGGGCAGCTGCAGTTGCAGATCTGGTTAAGATAGGGCAGTAGCAGAGCAGGGCCGGCTGGGTCGTTTAAATGCACTTACGAGCTCATTTGTATGTGGCCAAACAAGCATCTGCAAGCATCTCTAAAGGGCCCGGTATAATCCTATCACCGCTTCTCCATTACCATCAGAAAGTTTATTCTTCCACCCAGCCAGGAAAACAATATGGTGACTCTATCTCTATTTTTCTCCCTCTCACCCTCGGTGATGAGGGGGAGTGAGGAAGACGAGCAGAGATCTATAAACTGACCATCACTTTGAGGGCGTTGAAGTTTCTTTTCTTTCGTTATTGATTATTAATTAACGGGGTCGGGGGGGGGGCGGGGAAGTGTCACACTCCAGAGATATGTCAGGTCACATCCAGACCAACGCGTCGTCATGACGATGGTGGGAGGGGTACAGAGCGCGGGCTCTGATTGGGTGAGAGCTGTAAGAGTAGGCACACCCCCAGTGCACCTAATTGCATGCACACGCGTGCTTATTCACACACACACACATGCATACACTCGTATACACGCAAGCTCAAACGCAAATGCACGCACATGCATGAAATACAGAAACGCATGCATGTCTATGCCTTATGCATGATTATCCATGCCCCAGGTGTCCCAGGTGCATTCTGGGTAATGAAAGAAGGACACACGTGTCGAGGTGAAGGGAATCCCTCCCATCCTTTTTTTTTCCGGGCGGAACGCTGTCATCTAGGGGGCAAAGTGTGCCGTTCATCCATCAAACGCCCCCCCCTTCTGTACCCCTCTATTCCCCAATAAACCCCCTGCCCTCTCGGTGAAAGGAACTGGCTCAAATTTCCCTACAGCCAGGCAGTAGCAGCTGTCTCTGAGCCATTCTGAAAGACCTCTCTCTCTCTCTCTCTCTCTCTCTCTCTCCCCCCTCCCTATTTCTCCTCTCGTCTATCAGACAGTGTAACTCCTCATCCTTTTCGGTGTTTCTATGAAAGCCTGACTCCACCCCCTCCCCTTTGGCGAGGGCAGCAAGGAGAGTGCAGCTTTTGTCTGCAGGGGCGAGAGGGCGGGGGGGGGGGGTTAATGGGGGGAGCATTGTCTTCTGCAGGAGCACGCGCCCCCACACCTCCCTAATCTTGCGCCCCAGACTCAGAGCGTGGGCTCTGGGCAGCTGTTACTGACAGAGCCAAAGTACAGCTGTCAGTGCGCCACCCCCCCCTTCTAATGCACCCCCACCCACCTCAGCTCACCCTCGCCCCCCCCCCCATTCAGACTGAACAACAGAGCCCACCCCCCAGGGCAAGGGGCCCCCAAAAGAACCAGGAAATTGTTTTAATTCAGACTTTCAGCAACAGTTGGCAGCTCATGTCCAGATGAATAGCCTTTGAAGAGATTTACATCACACACGCTTATGCACACACACACACACACACTCTGCACACACACACACACACACACGCTTATGCACACACACACACACACACACACACATGCTTCTGCACACACACACACACACACACACACACGCATCTGCACACACACACACACACACATGCACACACACACATGCTTCTGCACACACACACACCCATGCACACACATACACACACAGACGCTTTTGCACACACACACACACACACACACACACACACACACACACACACACACACACACACACACACACACACACACACACACACACTCGCACACACGCAGTGCCCCTCGCTCCAGCCGCCAGCCTGTTGGCTGGGTTTCAGCCCTGGGGCCGGCTGGGCCTGACTCAACATGCAGGGATTGGCTCCAGCGCAGCAGCTGCCGGTGGCCCGTCGCCGTGCCGACGCCGTGTTTGTTCCTGGCAGGCCGGACAGCTGGCCTCACTGTGAGTCAGTCCGGCTCACCTGTGAATGCAGGTAGCGGGGTGTGAGGGTGGGGGCGGGGCGAAGAGAGGCCATATGGCCGGCGCTGGGCTACACCTGACTCCTGCCTCACACCTGTCACAGGGCAGACACGGAGGAGGTGAGGGAGCTCTAGGTTTACTGGCCTGAGGGTGCAGTGTCTGATCCCCCAACACACACACACACACATACACGCTACATACACACATACACACACGCATACACGCTACATACACACATACACACGCACACACACGCTACATACACACATACACACACACATGCACACAGACCACACAAATGCATGCACACACACACACCACACACACACGCTCGCACACATGCACACACACACACATACCGCGCACACACACTTGCACACATGCACGCAAACACCACACAGATACACACACACCACACACACACACACACTGTATAGTAGCCTGATAAACGCTAGTGTGAATTTAAAATGACTCAGCTGCACATGGTGACTCTAGAAGGGGGGTGTTCGTATTCCAGAATGCCCCTCTCTCCGCAGGGAAGCTGTAACCAGCGTAATCCACCGATAGACACACTTTTCCCCTTTCTAACACTCTGAGGCTGGAGGGGACAAAAAGCTCTTTTCTGTGAGCCATAATATTGCAGTCATTAGCTTGGTCAGGAGCAGGGAGGGAGAATAGGGCGCTCGGGAGGCCATTTGGGGAGAGGAGGAGGGGAGGTGGGGGGTCTCTTTGGCTTTGAAATCCCCTGGACAAGAGGCGAACTCTTGTGCCTGAAAGGAGGAATCAGAGGAGCGAGCGCGTGTGTGGATGTGGCCCTTTAGAAATCAGGCGTTTCGGAGTCTGGAGTGGAGATGGGGGGGGGCAGGGGGGGGCAATGGGTCCCCCCACCCTCCCCGCTCTCCAGGCTAACCTGACTCCATCTGCTGCTGCTTCTGGGGGCAGCTCCCGTGCATGAATGCAGTTCTGGGGGGGGGGTCATGAAAAGACGTCTCCAGAGGGAGCCATGTGGCAGGCGGGGGGGTGGGGGGTGGGGGGGGGTCACGCTCAAATAATGAAATATTGTGACACGCCGCACTTACACCCGGGCTAATGAAAACAGCTGCACACTGAAGAGGGAGATAGAGAGGGGAGAGCCCTGTGTGTGTGTGTAGTGTGTGTGTCTGTCAGTGTGTGTGTGTGTGTGTGTGTGCATGATTATGGGTTTGTGTTAGTGATATGTGTTTGTGTTTCTGTGGCTTTGTGTGCATACGTGCATGTGCGTGTGTGTGTGCGCATGCACGTGTGTGTATATGCATGAATGTGTGTGTGTGTGTGTAGATGCAGGTGATGTGCATGTGCGTGGCTGTGTCTGTGTGTGTGTGTGCGAGTGTGTGTGCGTGTGTGTGTGTTGATGCATGTGATGTGCATGTGTTTGATTGTGTAAGTGCGTCCGTATGTGCATGCATGTTCACACGTGCGCATGCATGTGTGCAAATGTGTATGTGTGTGTGTTTGTGTGCGTATGTGTGTGTGTGTGCAAGCTGAATATCCTCTTATTCCAATCAGTTCATTCCAGCTCTCCTCCTCTATCCCCATGGCTAATGCAAAGAGCGCCTTCCTAATTTTATGTAGGGGGATTAGGCCACCCCCACTGCCCTTTTGGCCCCGCCCACCCTCACCTCCTGGCACTTCAGGAGGGACGTTGTCGGTCGTCCGGGCAACAGGCCCTCCCTTTGTGCACCCCATTACAGCCGGGGTGGGGTGGGTGGGGGCCCCCCGAATGAATGGAGAAATAAAAGTTGGCTTGTGCCAGGCCTCCAGCCGCCCCCCCCCCTCCCCCACGCCCAACCCCGCCCCCCCACATCATACACACACACACACACATACACCAATCCCCACTCTCTCTCCTCTTTTCTTTTGTCAGTAAGAGCCGAAGGAGGAGTTTGGTTGCCGGGTAGACTTGAGTTCAGGGGTGTCGAACAGCAGTGAGGTGGGGGGGGCGTACAGAGGAGTGGTGGGAGGGTCTCGGAAAGCGAGGATGAAGATAGGAGTCCTTACACACTGGTACTCTGTTCTGTGGATGACTAAGCGACCATTGTTCTCTCCGCTTCTATTATTTATTTATCTATCTATTTAAACAGTAAGAACAGGAGTGAAGGATGGATGGAAGGGGAGCAAGGGATTGCCACCTTCACACGTCTGCTCATTCCCGCACACACATGACCGCCTGTGTTCCCAGACGTGTGGAGAAGCGCTGTCGGCCATTTGCATTATTGTCATACGCTGACCAAACTCACTGGCCGACGTCAGGGCGCTCGGCTGAATCCGGATGATTATTTGCTACTTTGGTTTGGTGACGCTGTTCAGTTTGACTTTTGTAGAAAAGAACTGCCATGTCTCCTAATTGGTGGGAGGTGCTTGAAGTGGGAAGTTACAGCATCCTGTGACTGTAAAAGATTTAAATTATTGGAGTTTTCCAGAGAGAAATTTTGAGGCTGTCCCTCAGGCTGTTTCCCCTGAAACCTGCTGAACAGGTATACTCCTCTGCTCTTTTTAATGTCAGCTGTTAGTGCCAATCCCTCCACCTTCC
>NC_057942.1:38641470-38696470 GCF_018555375.3 Anguilla rostrata | reverse complement strand
CTCACAATATTTTGTTTTTCTGCGGGGTCAGAATGTTCGCACCAGGAGCTATTGCTGAGGTCGGGTTCCTCATCCAAACAAGTACAATCTGGCAGGAAATTACTGACAATTGTCTGGATTCGATGTACCCGTGTCCCTAACTGCTGTCTCACAAATGAATGCAAGCCGTGTTTTCTTTAACACAAGGCTGATTTGTTCTCTTTTTCTTTTCTTTTTTTACATGCAAACTCATTTTCAAAATTTAAGTGATTTTGTTACTGCAGGACTCAGCGAGAGAAAATAAAATAATATCAGCATTTAAATGTGGAATTAATTTGTGTGCTTTTTTTTTTTGAAGTGAGGCTAATATTTATGCACGGCAAGTGGTAGAACACGCTATGAAAAGTGATGACATTTTAATGCCTTTCTCTGCAGAAGGCTGACAGCATATCGCTAACGTAGAAAAAAAGCACGTTAGCGATGTGCAGGCCCTCTCAGATCCACTCATATCAGCCTCGAGCAGATGAAACGATAGCACGATAGCACTAGCAGGTTTTATCATTAGTCAAATTAAAACCCTGATACTGTTCAGATAGCGGTCAATTTCCCCTGAGTGAGTAGTCCTGTGCACACGAAACACACACATACACACACCCACACAAAGACACGCATGCATAAAAACGAACCGACATACACATCCACACACACACACACACACACACACACACATAGATACACCTGCACAGCACACACACACACACACACACACATATAGATACATCTGCACAGATACACACATACATATAGACACACAAAAAACACACAAACGTTTGCACAGTGTAGATATGTTTCGGTAGCTGTGTGGATATTGTACAGGGCGTTGACAGGTACCAGGACTGACCTCACTCTGGCATGATCTCAGCGCACACTGACAAAGGCCTGTTCAGCTGCCTGCTGTAATCCGCTGTCTGTGCAACAGTGTGTGTGTGTGTGTGCGTGTGTGTGCGGGTGCGTGTGCGTGTGTGTGTGTGCATGTGTGTGCATGTGCATGCATGTGTGTGTGTACATGTGTTTCGTGTGCTGGCTTGTGGTGTGGTGTTGTGTTATGTGTGGGTGCGTGCAATGTGTGGTGTAGGTGTGTGTCTGGTGAGTGGTGTGTGTGTTGTGTGTGTGTGTGTGCATGCATGTGTGTGCTGTTGTGTACATGGGTGTGTGTGTACGGTGTGTGTGTGGTGGGGTGTGTGCTGTGATGAATGTGTGCGTGTGTGTGTGTGTGCCATGGTGCGTGTGTGTGTGGTGTGTGCTGTGTGACAGTGTGTGTGTGTACCTATGGATGCGTGTGTGTGTGTGTGTGTTTACTTATATGTGTGCGTATATGTTACAGTGCCCATCCCTGTCTCTGAGCTGTTTGCACACGGTTAATCCTGGTTTGGTGCTTCCTCTGCCTCTGACTCACACAGCTGCTCTGAATCGCTGACCTTTCTGCCGTGGGACAGGCAGGACATCAGTCCACAATGTTTATATGATCTCTGTGCAAGTCATCTTCTGAATAAACAGCAAGCAAAACATACCCCCCTACACACACACCTCCCACCCCTAGCCCTGTTTTGTTCCCCCACTTCTCAGAATCCTATTCTCTGGAAGGGAGCTCGTGCAAAATAAAAAGGAATAAAATTTAAAAAAATAAAAACACAACCAATCAAAACAAAAATGAAAAATGACCCGACCTGTTTCACCAGCAGGCTGGAGTTCGGTGGTACTATTCTGGGGTTCTGACTTAATGAAGAAAATAAGCAGTAAACAGTGAGCTAGAATCAGATTAGACAAAGAGTTTATGACCCTGTGAACCCGTAATGATCCAGCAACTGTTTTCTAATTGCATTTTATTTTGTGCGGAGTTTTTTTTTTTTTTATCAACAAGGTTCACAAACAGATAAGCAGCTGATTCTCTTGAGAACAAAAAAAAAACTTGGAAGAAAAAATAGACAACTATGAAGCAATCCGATTTTTTTTAAAAACACGCACCCTGCTGCACACACAGAAAGTTCAGGGTTATTATTGGACAGCTTCATGATAACAGCAGCCTTGGAGAACCCTACGCAGTGAAAGTATCTTTCGCTCTGAGGTAGCAGGAGGATCTGCCCCCTGGCTCCTTTTGTGCGTTTGCACCCATTATGTTTTTTTATATCTAAGCATCTGTTTCTGTTTGCTGATGGGGAGAGATTGTAGCAGCCAGGCGACAGATGTCTTTGGTGCTTTTCTTTTTTTTCTTTTCTTTGTTTCGTTAGGTTTTTTATTTTGGCAGCAGGAACGCCCTGGCATGGGCCACGAGTCACCGGCAGTTTTGGGACAGGGCGACAGGGTCGGCCCGCAGGGGATGGGCTGGGCGTCTCCACAGCAACGGGCGCAGTTTTGGCAGCGTGCAGTGTGTGTGTGTGTGTCGGTTGGCAGTCCCCACGGACACTTGCCCATCAATCATTTCGGACCTGAGCCCTGCTGCCGTTGGGCAGCGCCCGGTGGGGTGGAGCCTCATCTGGGCTCCTTCCCAGAATTCCCCTGGATTTTTGGGAGGCCAGCACTAGTTCAGAGGGCATGCTGGGAACTTCTGCAGCAGGAGGGTGTTGGCCTCACGTGGCCTCAGCCAGGACTCTACTGTGGGGCTCTACATCTTCTCATCCATCCTGTGACTCCTGGTGTTTCTCAGAAAATTAAAACCTTTTTTTTGTAAATCTGCTTTGTGTGTTTCCACCTGCCTCAAGTCTCACTGTTTGCATTTTTCTTAAAAAAAAAATTTTTTTTTTTAAGTACAAGGCATTGACATGAGGGCAGGAAACTCCAGTTAAAGGGGAAACTCCATCGCATCTTCAGATGAGAGGAAGCTATGCTGCATCAGGTGTACAGAATGACACCCTCCCCCCCCCCCCCCCCCCCCCCCACACACTGTGAATGAACAAGGTGAGGAGCTACCGCGAGGGTGGGGATGCAGTGCAGTGGTTAGGGGGGAACTGGGACGGTGCCTGAGCAGTCTCGGGTTCGATTCCCGGGGGAGGAACACTGCCAGGTCCACCACTGAGCAGAGAGGAACCTAACCTGGGTCACTTCAGCGAATGTTAACGGAGGTGCATGTAAACCGTTAGCTGTGCTCGTCGCTCAGAGGGAAAAGCATCTGCTGAATGCCTGGGGCTTAAGACCCGTGTTCATGCCCGCAGTGGACGCTGTGGAATTCTGGCTCAGTTAGAGAGGTGGTATTAAAAAAGGGAGTGGGGGGGAGGGGGGGGGGAGTTAGGGTTTAAATAGTGGTGTTGTTCCCCCGGGGATGAAAAGTGGCCTCCATGTAACGCGCTCCAAAAATGTCCCGTCCTGTCCCATCACAAAATCTGTTCCCACAGCTCTGAAATCAACACCGTCCACTCTAAATAACTCCCTGTGAATTCGCTCTCTCTGTAAATTTGGACTTGCTGAGTCATCAGAACCCAAGTCCGGGCACTGGGCACAGCAGCTGCTCGGTGGGCAAAACCCTTCGGATTTTCCTAGAAGGTGGCGGCTATACCCCCGACACCAATGTCCCCTCCCTTCACTTTCTTTCTCACTTTCTCTCTCCCTCCCACCAAGTTTTTGTTGTGTCAGCGTCAGGACAGCAACAGCCTCCCTACTCTCCCCCCCCCCTTCCCCCCCAACGAATCTACTGGCTAATCTGGAGAAGACCTGTTAATTACCCCAGGAAAGAGCCTCACCGTCCTGCGACCATAGAACCAGCGTCCCTAGATCACCTCTCCAGGGCTACAGTCTTACCCTGCTGTGACCATAGAACCAGTGTCCCTAGATCACCTTTCCAGAGCTAGAGTTTTACCCTGCTATGACCATAGAACCAGTGTCCCTAGATAACCTCCCCAGGGCTAAAGTCTCACCGTGCTGTGACCATAGAACCAGGGTCCCCAGATTGTCACTCCACATTGAGCTCAAAGATCTCACAAACACAAAAGCCCGACTCCACTATATATCGAATATAATTTTTTTTTCTGTAATTAAGTCTACTGCAACCCTGAAAAAAAAATATTTATCTCATGACCGGACTGTCCCACACTTAGCTTGCCATTTAGGAGACAGCACTTTTAAGCACTTCCCTAACCATTCTGGCTTTAGCTATTCTATATCTATGGTGGTGACTAAGAGAGGGTGGGCTGCCTGACATAGCTTTGAGACATTTGTTCCTTGCCGGGCATTGGCTGAGCAATGTCAGTTATGCGTGGAACCCCCAGCCCCCCTCCACTGAGCTCCATGCTGGGGGATTTACTCGGCATCCCCCCTCCTGGAGCTACAGCAAGTCCCCAAATATCCCAAAATGAAAGGAGAAACGTGCCCTGCGCTTATCGGGTTATCAATTTTGATTTGTTCGCTTTTTGTTGTTTTTTTTGCCTTTTTTCCCCACTTTCCACCTGTCTCCGCCTAATGGTTTAAAAAAAAAAAAAACTCCCATCATCCTCGGTGTTAGCTTTCAAGACAGGAATTTGAGGCCTGCATTGAAGCCTTTCTCATGGGAAGGCCTGTCTGTAATAGAACCCCCCCCCCCGTCCCCCGTCCTCCCCCCCCACCCCAGGCCCCAGCCTGCTATGTGCTGTGTCCCTGTAGCCCTCACTGTACGGCTCTGGAATGTGTACATGTTTTAGGCGTCTTTGCTATATTGGGAAGGCGCACCCTCGAATCGCAGCGCTTAAACTGCGGAAGCCGAGGGGTCCTGGACCTCCCGCTGCTATGGAAACAGGAACAGGAAGTGGACGGGAGAAAGACACCTCACGGTACCGAAACCAACCTGGGGTTGCTGGGTAGAGAAAATGTTAATGCCGCCCTGTGCGTGCGCCAGCGAATGCAACGCCACAGGAGTCTGCGTTTTTTTCTCTCTTCTTCTCGCACCAATTAAATTGAAAGTCTGCTGGGAGGATGGAGGGATGTTTATTTTATTTTATTTTATTTTTTTTACCGCTGACACACATTTGTGGAACGGAGTAGCGCCGCGGCTGGGCGCCGGATCCCTTCCTGCTGTCTGGAAGCGGAAAACGCGAGCGCACGGGAGGGACGCGCCTCCTGATGCAACCCCCGTGCAAGTGAGAGGCGAGCGCCGTCTCCACCGTAGCGAGCGAGAGAGAGAAAGAGAGAGAGAGAGAGAGAGAGAGAGAGAGAGAGAGAGAGAGAGTGGCGTCCTGGTTCTGCCGGTTGCCGGTCGAGCTCGGCGTTGGCGGTTGAAAAAGCTGCCTGGGCGGGTCGTCGAATCCCGCGGCCCAGACGTCGCACGCTAGCAGCCGACGCGTCCTGCTTCCTGCGTCCTCAGGCGACCACAGGGACTGAACGGGGGGGGGGGGGCGGAGAAGGACGAGCTGGCACTCCGACCTCATTCACAGCTGAGTGACACGTTGTCCTGGCGGGACATGCACTGTAAGGCAGCTTCACCACTGTCTGTGACCTAAATGAGGGCAAGGGAGATGAGCTCCCACAATGCACTGGGGACGCAACGAGTTAAAGGATTATGAGTCTTTTTCTTCTTCTTCTTCTTCTTCTTCTTCTTATAATTATTATTATTATTATTATTATAGCTGATACATGGCCAAACTCCTGGCATAAGTTGCATACATCACATTTCAGTCCGTTCTAAATTCCCCCATGTTTATCCAGGACAGGTGCGCTGTTTTCACCCCAGCCACCTGCTCTCCCCTCCCCCATCTCCCTCTGTTCGGATGAACCGCCCCCCCTCCCAGGACCCCTGGGACTCACGGCCATGCCAGAGGCACAGCTGGTGCATGAAGTCATGGCATTAATCTGGGCGGGATACAGGAGCCCCACGCGGGACAGGGCAGGACTGGGCATGGAGGGTGGGGGGGGGGTGGGAGTGTGTAAAAAAATTTAATTCTAATTTTATGTTGCTTACTTCTGCAGCCTCCTTTTTCTTAACCCTCCTGTTCTGTTCATTTTTTAGGTACAGCAAAAATGTTCCCGGGTCAATCCCCATACAGGGGGGGTTTGCAAATACATGAAATGAACCATTTTCATTTAAAATGTTGATTACACTAATTAAGGCCAGTAGAAGAAGTTTCATACTGAAAAAATAATTTTAAGTATTTTTCCTAGATTTTCAAACTTTAAAAAGGGTCAATTTGACCCGCAACATAACAGGAGTGTTAAGTTGTGTAAGTCGATCTGGACAAGAGCGTCTGCTAATGCACTGTAATTGTCTGCTAATGTAATGTAACTCGTTTCTTTGTGAAAGCGTGAACAAAACGATGACACAAAGGGAAACTGACATTGTCAGAAGGTTTTGCCTTTTCCGAATTTTCACGGAAAGGCCTCAGTGCCCCGCGCACACCTGAACCAGGAGTCAATCACGTACCCAATCAATCAATAAATCACTCAGATCACTCAACCATCCTCTTAAGCGTCATGTCATCTGCTGTGTAAAAATTAGCCACGAAGGCCCGCAGACAAACAGGGCTCCTATAACCCCCCCCCCCCCATTCTACAGAGCACACAGAGAGCTCAACGGGGGGGAGTGGTGCCGTCGGGGAAAACGCTGGCTGAGTCAGAAATGCTGACTTAGGCGGACAGAACGATGGCGGGAACGCGCAAATGAAGCTTCCGGGGGCGTGGCGACTGTTCCACTGAGAGGGACGTTCCATCAGCTCCATCAAAGCTGCAGAAATGAAAGTTAAAGAAAAAAAAACTAAAAAAAAAAAACTTCAAAAGAATTAAAGAAAAAAAAACCACACCTGAGGGGTCTGCTGCGCAGCGAAGGCTTTCGTGAAATTTACTGACGTTGGTTTTCTGTTTCTTCTCTCTCTCTCTCTCTCTCTTTCCTCCGCACTTCCTGCCCGCTCGCCCCCCTTTCTCGGACTTTGAGCTCACCGCCGCCGCGCTGTCCGAGCGCTGGCAGGAAGCTGCGGCTGTAGGTATTACCGTGGAAACGCAGAGCGGGGGTCCTGTGAGTGGAACGACAAAATTTCTCACCCCGTCTTTTGGTTATTTTTTTGGTTTTTTTTTCATCCTTTTTTTTTCAGGCCAAAACTGGTGCATGTTTTTTTTTTGCCACGATTCTCCATCCATACTTCCCCATTACGCTCGAGGTGATTGACAGGGCAGATGAAGCAAGTGGTGTTAATGGGGTCAGCAGGTAAACATCTCTCTGCTTGGAGATTCTCACTGTGAAATCATCACTAGTGCGTTTAATTATTTATATGCGTTATCTATTTACACTAGGGTGACAATTAATTATAATCGCTTGGGAACACGAGCTGAGAGGTTGCAGGTTTGATTCCCACATGGACCATTGCCGTTGTGTCTCTGAGAAAAGTATTTAGCCTGAACAGCTTCACTGTAAGCGGATTGTTACATTTTTAAAAAATGCTCTGGAAGAGAATGCCTGATAAATGTAAATATGTGTTTTGTAGCAAAAATGCATTATGAATTTACTGAAGAAATTGACACTTGCACTCAAGACTGGAGTGCAACATGGCTGGAACTGAGAAATGTACCTCTTGGCTGATGGGAAATATAAGTCTAGGGCTGGCCATGCACTTGAAAGACCTCACACGCGGGACTTTTTCTCCCAGCATGCCTTGTCTGCACGGCCTGGCCCGGTTCTCCCCAAGGCCACCAGCGTCCGCCGTCCTCGCCCAACCCCCCCGCCCCCAAAACAGACTCAGGTGAACTCCGCGGAGACGTCGTAGCCGTGGATACGGCCAGAGCAACCTGGAGCCTGTCGCTGCAGCGCAAGCATACTGCGAAAAGCTTGCAGAGCATTGCTAATTTCGCTCAGGGAGGGGAGGGGAGGGGAGGGAGGGGGGGGGGGGGGTCAAGCGAGGAAATATTCGCTCGCTCAGATACCCTAAATAGACGAGGCTTGGATTTAAGTGGGCTCTGCCGCCGGCGGGATTTGGGGTCGGTGGCGCTCAGACGCAGATCCGCAGCGACGTTCGGCGTTTGTTTTCACCGCGCCGGGGACGCGCGGCCCAGAGTGTTTTTTTTTCACCGTCTGGCACAAGCGGGTCACGCCTCGCGGGCCTGTTGTTGTCGTCGTCGTCTCTCCCCCCCCCCCCCCGGCTGCACACGGCGAGCGTGACGCTCTGAATCTCCTTAACGACGCAGCGTACCGCTCCTGGAGAACAGGAAACAGGAACACGCCGTGCTCTGAGGGGGGGGGGGGGAGGGAACGGTTCAATCGATCACGCGGTTGGAAGGGGAACGTTCTGTGACTCTGATGACTGATGGAATTCTAAAAGAGGGTTACAGGTCCATTTGGGCGGAAACGCACTGAATATCAGCGGCGATCTGCCCTGGTCTCTTTAGGGGCCGCCCGCCCGCCACGCGCCGGTTTCTGTTGTTGCTAAGCGCTTAATTGATTAAAGCGGCTAATTGAGTTTAATGCGACTCACCTGGTTTCTTGAGTGTTTTTTTTTTTTTTTAAGCCAGTAGCAGATGGTCCGGCTCTCTGGGGTCAGGTTTGGCCATCGCTGACAGCCATCCTGCTTTTGAGTGCCTGAGTGTTCCTCCTTCTGCACTTTTTTGGAAGGAATATCTATGAATGGGACTTCATAACAGCCATATGACTGCCCCATAAGCATTACAGAGACATACATTAGAGCCTGTCTGGACACCTGCAAACAGGTATTAGGCATGTCACAAAGTATGTCACTTGTTGCATTGGTTGTGACATGAAATAAAACATATGCTTATTTGCAATTATCAACACGATCATTAATGAACGCTAATTGATCTGCTATGTAGTGCTTATGAAGGAGAGCTGCGTAGCTCTTTCGAAGAACCATCCACAGAAACCACAGCCTTATTATTTTTCTTAACTAATGTATTTCAGTGACTCGCTGGCACTGGATACTGCGGGTTATAAGTGTCGATTCTTGTTTTCTTGTTTTCCTGGGTGAGAAATACTCTGGGCTTTTCCAATGAGTCGCCGCTGCCCGTCGTGGGGAAATCACCTTGGCTCTGATCTTCTGTAGATTCCCTTCACCTCGCCTTCCAACTAACACAGCACCTTTGATTTCTTTTTTGTAAAGCACCTCTTACGCGATCCAAGTATAAATCTGCACACCGGCCTCACCGTTTAGATATCTGGGAGCCGGGGGGTTGGGGGGGGAGGGGGGGGGGCTGTTGGGGTGAGAACGTGGGTCAGCTCGCTCGTTCGTAGTGACTAACGAAACATTTCGGGAGTTACTGTACCCCAGCGGCACACAAGCACAAACCCTTTTTTCTCTTTTCCTCTCACAGCTGTTCTTTTTTTCTTCAGTTTTTTTTTTCCCCTCCCCCAGCATCTGAGCTTTTACAGTGCATTTGACAGGTGCGTGTGAATGGATAGGCATTTTTTTTTGGTTTTTTTTTGCAGCCTTTTCGAAGAGCGTTAAGGGAGTTGCCCACGAGACTTCAGTTGAATTCAGACGGGTTCAAAGGCACATTCGCTTACCAGAAACAGGGACTGTGGTTAAAGTCAGCAGGTGTGTGTTTGTGTGTGTGCACGCGCATGAGGGAGGGAGCGAGAGAGAGAGAGAGATGCAGTGCTACGCCAGGTCAGTTATGACTGATGTTTCCTGAAAGACAAAGACTCCAACTCTGCAAAGAAAGTGTTTGAGGGAGGGAGCTAGCCAGCCAGCCAGCTACCTAAGACAAGCTTTCATGTAGGTAACAGATGATACCCATCCCCCCCCACGAACGCGTACACACACTCACACACACACACACACACACACACCAGCTGCAGGCTGTGCTTTACAGACAGGAAGTAAACGTGCTCACGCTGATAACAACACACGGGGGGGGGCGGCTAGCAAAAACCACGAGCGGAGCTCACGACTGCAGAGTCACTCTGCAATCGCTCCAGATGACCCAGTCCCCAGACCGCCACCTCTTGCCCCTGTGCAGCCCCCCCCCCAACCCAACCCAACCCAACCCAACCCAACCCTCGCGGCCACGCAAGCTGTTCTCACGGGGCATCTGGCGAGCGGGTACCAAGGAGCGTGAGCCAAGCCAGGGCAGCGTGTGCCACTGCTCCATTGTTGCCTGGCAACAACCCCCCCGCCCCGATGACCTGCCCACTTGCAAAGGGGGGGAAGAGACCCTTTGTGCCCACCCTCAGATGTTCACCATCCTCTGCCAGTCCAGTGTCATCATCAACCCCCCATACCCCCCCCACCCCACGCAAACCACCCACACCCTGCTATTATTCCTGTAAGAGTGTAACAAAACAAAAAAAACCAGGGAGAAATCACCGCTTACCAGCGGACAATGACAGGGCTGCAGAATAACTCCCACAGTGCATGACTCAGGGGTAACGTTTCAAATATTTATTGCAAAGCACATGATGAGGTCAGTGCACAGTTTCAATACAGGCCGAACACAAGTGACACATGGAAGCTTGCATAAGTCTGCGTGTGCGTGTGTGTGTGTGTGTGTGTGTGAGGCAGGAGTATGAGCAACAGGCAGTGAATCAAAGATCTGCAGAGCCCACGTGCTGCGGCTACAGAGCAGCTCACTGTCACAGAGTTCATCCGACACTTCGGTCTGCTCCACGTGTATAAAAAAAAAAAAAAAAAAAGTATTTGAAATCACGTACAAAAAAGCCTTCCCCTGCACAAACATTTGCACAGCTGCATCAAAGTTCATAGTCTTTGCCTTTCACAGTCAGCTTGTTTCTTTCCTCCCCCCCGCCCACCCCCCCCCCCACATTGTTACTCACTCTTCATAAGATTCATCTTCTTTCGTTTCTCCTTGGCAATTAAAAAGTTTCACCCCCAAAAACTCAAACATCCACAATCCAGTTGTTTCAATAGTCCGAGAGTCACTTTTCTCAGTAGTCACCAAGGGGGACCCCACTTTTACACCCCAGCCAGCCCCCCAGGTCAGTCTTTTGGGGGATGGGTTAGCACGAGCCATCCCTCACGGGCCCCCCCCCTCCTCCTCCATGGACTTCTACCGCACCAAGTCCCAGCATCACTTCCAGAACGTAACGGGCCAATCAGCGTTTCATCCGATCCCTCCAGTGGGATAATCCCCCCCAAAGATTTCCCGGACGGTTTGCCGAAGGGTCATCCACCTGTCCCGGTGGGATGGCGTCACACTCGAGAGCGGTTCTTCTTCACCATCGCCATCTTTTTTTCATCATTGTAATCATCATCATCTTCATCATCTTCATCGCCTGAGGCGCACACGCTCAGCGCTCGGGGAGAGTGATGGCGGGCACCCACTCGTACACGCTGCGGCTCTCCTCGCAGAACACGCTCAGTTTCTCCAGAGCGGAACCTTTCCACGAGTCATCTTCTGAGCTCTGTTAACGGCAGACACAACAACAAAAAACCGCGATTAGTGCCAGAGCAGGGAGGTAGCACGCGCCAAAAGAACGAGCGTAAGAATTCAGACAGGAATGAGAGAGTGGAAGAGAGAGAGAGATAGTACACACCGTGACTAGTATGCAGTGAGCATCCTTCGGTTCCCCGGACTCCTCACTGCCCAGGATGTCGGCCAGGCGCTCGATGTCGTTAACCCGGACCACGTTGATGTCGTTGTCGAAGCAAAATGCCTGGATCAGCGTGAAGTGGATTTGCAGGGCGATGTCGCACTCGTACTCCTCGTCCGTGGCCAGCACGCAGAAAGCCACGCTGTCGGGATCACTGCAGAAGAGAACGCAGAAAATGGTTGAGCGCCGGCTTCCTTTTTTAAAGAAAAAACGCTGACAGTTGGCGAGCACGTGCATCGAAAGACAGCGCTGCAGACATTCGTACTTACACATTCATGACTTTCGCAGATTCGTAGACGCCAACTGTCAGGCAGTCCTGCTTCTTTGCAGAGACCAAAAGCTCCTCGAGGGCACCGCCAGCACACTGCATTCTGAAAGCAATAAGATCGGGGAGAAATTGGTCACAAATAATGTTCCGCTACTGTTGCAGCTATACAGTAAGGCTAAGTAAATTACAGATACTGTCCAAGCTGAGACTCGTGCCGCAGAATGGCAATTGAAAAACATTCCATTTGTCAATTTGTTTCCACCAAAAACGTGTATCAATAATGCTGTAGAGTTCGTATTTACCTGTCACTGGCTTCGGTTGTGCTCTCCTGTCCACGCAGCTCTTCCAGAGTCATAATTAATATCCAGTTATTGTTGGAAACGAGATGCGCTGTTCGGTTTCTCTACAGTCCCGTTCGTTCTTTCTACAGTTCAGTTCGCTTGTGGGGCTCTATGCGGCTGTCATGGCTTTTATAGTCCTCGAGCTGTGTTTCTCGGCAGTGGGCTGGGTGTTCCGCGCTTGCCTCAGCCGATTGGCTCAGGACACAAACGAATGCAAATATCACCCGTAGTAATTACAGCGGCGCGTGTCAGCACCCCACGTGGGGGCGGAACCTTGAGCGTTCTCTTTGTCATCGTGGTTACCGGGCAGACCCTGGCTTGCCTTTAGTAATTGCATCAAAGAGATTTACCAACAGCACAAAAAAAACTTCAAATGTACGGTACGCGGGCGCAATTCCCAATCATTTTGCACCTGCGATGACTTGGCTTTAACCCTGTTCTCCCTTGGAACTTTGCTGTTTATTTAAACTTCTAAGGCTTGGCTAACGACCAACCTGTTATAAAATACAGACTACACACGAAAACGTTGCAAAGCGCAACATTTACTGTTGCACTCATTGATTTTACTGCAAATACTTCATTTTAATCCAAGTTCCTGAGTTGTTGTTTTAGCTGTCGGTATTTCAAGGTTTTGCTTAATAACCCCCCTCCTGTTAGTTTGTGTGAGTTTGTCTGCAGAAATGGGGTAACAGGTTGCGCAGAGCACGCGCCGCTGTTTTGCATTTGTAAAGGGGCCCGTATAATTGCCAGACTTTGGCGTGTGGCGATTTACGCCCAGGATACTCGGGTTCGAGTCACAATAGCTGCCGTGTTCCACCTGCCGCTCGCGCTGTGAGGTTGGGGGGAGGATGGCCACTATTCGTTCGGGCTTCCAGCGCCTCAGAGATCTTGCGATTACTTTTTATCCCTTCTTCTTTCAGAAACAGCTGCGCGCACGTCCACAGTGGCACGTGTCTGAAAGACTGCTTTTATTGTCCCGTAGAATAATTCACCGTATGCGGTTCGAATTGTCTCAGTATTTTGTTACCATCATAGCGTCTGTAAAAGTGGCATTAAGCAGTATTGAGGTTGCTGCACTGAATGAGCAGTATTGAGGTTGTTGAACTGAAGCTCATAATTTGCTATTTATAGTAAAAGTAGGCTAATCACAAGAACATGTTGTAAGAATGATCAGCGATTGTGTGATATCAAGCTGATTATTCTTGTGAAACCCGTCCCTATATCTGTTCGTGTTTGTTTTCTTTTTTCTGCAGCGTCCTTAAAGTTTAAGGGCACTGAAGCAAAGTTTTCTTGTTTTATGCTATAATGCTATAATTTGTTTAAAAATGCTATGGTATCCCATATGTAAACATTAGGTTGTTTTCATTGCATCGAAGTAAAACAAATGGACTAGGCTACTAATCGTAAAGTTGCAAAAAGTAAGAAAACAAGACAAAAGGCGCCCTCTGCTGGTGTTCAACGAACACGACCTTTGCCCCAAATGGATGATGATGTGAAAATGAGTCACGGTGAGGCCACTTGACGTGACGGTTCCGGTGACCGTTCAGAGCGGAACAGTTTCGCACCGTCAGGGCCTAGCTACCCCTAAGCCGAGCCCCGTGCCATCCCAAAGGGTTCATCGGTTCCCTCTCCGCAAAGATACCGTACGCACAGTCGACATTTTCACAGGTGGACTGAAACAGGAAAGGGGCCACCGGCACACTGCAACGAATGCTCCAAATACAGGGCTAGAGGCCCAAACAACATCCACGGCCTGCACAGATATTTCTCAGGTACAGCTAGCAATTCACTCCTGGTCGTATAATCTAACACAATCAGGGTTACCACGACAACGAGAGGTGCATTTAGCACATTATGTACAAGAGGACAATAGTGGGTCAAACCCATGGGCTGTGTCTGCAACAGCTTACTCACCTACTCTTGATTATGTAAGTTGCATACAAGTTGTATACATGCTGCATTCTCAATGAGAAGCAAGTAATCCGTTTTTGACGCCACCATTGTTTCGCAGTTCTCACCTTAAAATCATCAACCAATTGAAACCAGGTGAGGTGATTTAAGGGTGTGTTCAACTGCTTTCATTGATCAACGAAGTGCAGGCTTCACAGTGAGGACCATCAGAACCCTGCGGCCCTCCTGCTGCAATTCCCTGAATCAGATGTCACGGCAGACCTCTTGCAGAAATGCATAATGTGCATTTCTGGTTCATATCTGTGTTCTGAAATGTGCGTATATAGCTGGGCACACATTTCACTTGTCTCCATGCACCAGTTGGTGAATTTGGTCATTGTTGCTGATGATAAAATAATGTTATGTGCCTGGCAAAGTTTATTTTATTTTTTTTACTAGAAAACAAAAATACTGTTTACAGACTCAGCATTGGATGTACTAGGTCACCCTGAAACAGAAGAGGATGTGTTTTGTAGGCGTTTTGGAGTGGGAAGAACTAGGCTGTATTAATACAGGGATACTTAAATATGGACTATGGCCCAGGAGCCAGTAGTAGGCCTTGTGCAGTTTTTATTTCCTACTTTATTAATTTAATCGATCTATCAATGCTATTGATTGGCCAGAGATTTAACTCACCTGGTGTCCCAGGTTTAAATCAGTTCTGATTACAGGGGAAGAAAGAAAACCAGCGGGATTGGTGGTTTCTAGAGAGCCCAATTTGAGTGTCCCTGCTGCAATGCGTTGATTTAGTTGTAAGGACTGCCATCTAGTGGTTAAAGTGGTATTATAAGTGTGAGTTTTTAACGGACGTGTTTAAACATCACAGTGAGTATCCACTTGGTTTAGTGGCTGATCTGAAATGATAATACTTATAATTATACGTGTATAATATATTTAGACTGCAACCTCCGAAATTAACGCATCGGCATGCTTTTTTTACTCAAGGGAAATTCAAACAGTTTGAGATTGAGAGAAATGCTATCACACAAATAATGTAGTTCATTGTTTTATTATTTCACAACATGCATGACCAAGGCGGGCGCAACTTGCAAGTCAGAACTTCAGTGATGGGTCAACGTCTTATTTCAGGAGCACGTCACGATTGCCCCCACAAAACACGTTAACCGTGCCGTACAAGTCTTTTCCACTCAGCAGGGTAAACTTCAGAAATGTTTTGTCGTAATGTTCATTGTAATCCTCTGACGTATTCTGCTCATCCTTTTGATGGCTATAGCACCTTTAACGGAACGTGAAGTCTCTAAAAGAGCCCCGCACGCTCTCAGGTCCCTCGCGCGACGTTTTCTCCCTTTTCACAACAGGAGTAAAACTCGCCACTTCCTTCCCCGCAGTGGTATACCAGGCCACATCCGCACCAAGGACGGGGGGATTTTCTGGCATTAACCGACAGACCGGGGGGACCGCAAGGACCCTCTCTGACCGGTCCTCGCGCTTCCTGGAACTTGATCCCATCCTCGGGAGCATCCAGGGATGTGTGGAATCTGCACCACCCTTGTCCAGTGTAGGATGATTATTCCTTCAGGGTTACAGCATCTCAGCGGAGAGTTGTAAAGTCCCGGTTCAGCGCTCAAGGAGAGTGATTTCAGGCACCCAGTCGTTCAGGCTGCGGCTTTCCTCGCAGAACAGGTGCAGCTTCTCCAGAGCTGGGTCCTTCCACGAATCCTCATTTGGGTTCTGTTTCAAAATAAAGGGAAATAACACATTAGCATCACAGGCAAAACATGTCATCTAGTTTATCCTCAAGTTTTATACTCAGTCGAATAGTCATTTTAAAAAATAACAGTGCGTACCGTGATCAGAACGCAGTGGGCATCTTCAAGATCGCCGGCTTTGTCGCCCAAGATCTTCACAAGTCGCTGCAGGTCGTTCACTCTGACGATGCTGATGTCGTTGTCGAAGCAGAACGCCTGGATCAGGGTGAAATGGATCTGCAGAGCGATGTCACACTCGTACTCCTCATCGGTAGCCAAGACGCAGAACGAAACGCTGTCTGGATCACTGAAAAAAATTTAATAAGAAAAAGTTTTAGTGACTGTTCATATAATCACAGATCAAAGTATTGCATTGTCAATAATTAAATAATTTCAGTAGCTCGATGTAGTTTACTTACTCGTTCATTATTTTTGCAGACTCGTAAACACCAATGGTGAGACGGTCCTCGGTATGAGCGGAGACCAGTGCCTCGGTCAGAGATTTCCCTGGACTCTGCATCTTTCAGTTGGAGTGAGGTAGGATAACGATCGAGGTAGACAAGTACAGTTACACAAGTGCGCTTTGTGTCAAACCTTAGCCCAGGGTACAGCTTATATATACTCAGGATCCAACTGAAGTTTTGCAACGGCTGTGCTGATTGGTTCCATGAAGACAATGGGTGACCTCCGGTCAGGCGCGTGCCCATAGAGCTTTTTGGAAGAAAAACCAGCAGTCACGGAGAATTATGACAGAATCAAAAGTTTTTTTTTCTCTCCCTTTATTTGCCTATGTGTAGACATAAGGGCAGAAGTGTGGCAGAGTTTTAATTGCACTTCTCGTAGAAATGTTATTCCAGTAGGCCTATGTTTTTTATCTGGATGAAACGATAAAACAAAAAACTGACTTATGTTCCATTTTGCGCCTTCCCAAAAATTATTCTGTAGGTTTTATTTGAATATACATATATATATATATATATATATATATATATATATATATATATGCTTATTACCATGCATCTAGAGATAGCATACAATGACACAACTCCGACGCAGTACATTGGATCCTTTTTGGACTTAAGAGTTAAATTAACACTAAATATTGAAGAGAGGAATTATATGAATAGCGCTGTCTAAAATCTTGAATCAAGCAAAGGTTGAATTTAGCAGGCAGATTGTCGATGGCACGCGTTCCTGCTTTGCATTTCTAAAGGTTCCTTATTGGACAATAGTCCAGCCTCGGCGCGTGGCATCTGGAATGTCTCCTAACTTTTTTTTTCTTTTTCCTTGGAGCCACCCGGCTCCATCTGCCAAAATGGGGGGTAGGGCCCGAGGTCAGCATGCGCCACCCCTGTCTTAAATTCTGCAATAGATACAGCTGCACCTGTATGCTTTAATTAGCAATACGCAATCAAGTATTTAAATAAAGTGGACGCATGAAAGTAGAAATAGAAATAAACGGAAATAGAATAGCGATCATAACAGTTTAAATAAACAATGAGAAAGATATTACACAAGTCGTGTTAAAATGCGCCGTCTAAGCATGATAAGGCTTTCCACAGAAGGATAATTTATTTCGGGATGTTGCATTGCATAAAACGAGTGCAAAAAAACCTTAACACACGGATAACCATTTCTGGGGTAACTGGCAAGACATGGCAATGCGAGAGGAGAATTTTAAAGATATGACTTGTCGATATTTCACTAGCTGATATTTCCAGACAACTTTGTAACATTGCCAGACAATTAATGCAACGCACGCGCGGCTAATTTGCATCTGTAGAGATCGGTCAGATTTGCGCAGAGTGCGGCCTGCTCGTTCTGTTCGCTCGGATGGTTTGGCACCCCGACCACCTGTCAGTCGTGGTTATTTTGTTTAAAATGGGGGGTAGGGCAACCCCCCATCTCTTTTCGGTCCGCAGATGTGACTGAGGTTGGTATCGACCAGCACGCGCCACTTAAAGAAAAAAGATAAAATCGCAAGTTTGCACTTTCTAGGTGTGCGGGCGGCCAGCTATTGCCATGGTGACATGCGCTACGACAAGCGCCTCAACACGCGCCACGAAAACTGTGAACAAGTAAATGTCGAGGTCTTGGTTTTAATTAGACTCCTAGACTATTGACATAGCACAGAGCTTTGTGGCCTACTGCAACTTAATTACGGGTTGTAACCTGAAATCTTTGGTAAATGTTGTCATTGCTTTAAGTTGTCTGCAGACACTTACTTGAATAGCACTGCTGGCATCGACCTTGTTAAAATTCTTTTCTAGAATGCAATTGATTATAATTTGACTGACACATACTATTTACATAATAGTCTATACAGCTTTGTAGCGTGGTGCAGCTGTGTTCTTAAATCTTTATCAAATGTTGTCATTGGTCGAGGTAGTAAACAGGCACTTTTTATTTGAATGGCACTACTGGCATGAACCTTTTCAGAAGGGCGGCACGCGCCTATCAAGAAGCCACTGAATTTGATCACAGACTACATTCCAACTATTGCGCACCGTAAACAAGCAACTTTGGGAGATATTGCATGGGTCATGCATTGTCTCCCATAGGCTATGTGGCTATATGCCGCTCTGTTTAGTAAACAGGCGACTATAGACACTTGCAGCGTTTGTTTGTTTGCATGCATCTCGGGCGGAGGCCTATCTTGCGAAGTGAAAACGATGAGCCGCATGGCACCTCCCTTTACTGTGTTGAAGAGACTGGTTCACAATGCAAAAGTCGCTGGCCGATTATTTTCAGTTCTGTTGAATATTATCGAAGTTAGTTCACGGCACGCGCTGCTCTACATTTGTAAAGGCTCGCGGAACAATGGACAGGCACGCAGCAGCATCTGGAGGTCTGGGCTATTATGGGGTTTTTTTTTTTGTTGTTGCCTCTTCATAGCGACACTTCTCCATCTGCTGAAGGAGGGACACTCGTAAAGATGGGGGATGGTAGGTTTCAATCCCTCAACTCTTATTATTGCTAACATTTACGATTTTTTGTTATTTCATTAAGATTCTAAAAATATGAATGCAATTACCCCTATACTGCCTCGTTCGCGCAATTGGTGTCCTCAATTAAAGTAGCTTTATTTTTCTTGTAATCAATAGCGCTTAATATAAACTGATATTAAACAGTTAAATAGTTGAGCTTGTGGGGAAGTTATGCCTGGACTTCTGGGTCAGTATGTCCAATCGCCTTCATCAAACAATCTTTTTACAATTGGTGGAAGATGGCAATACATTTAAAACAATTGGTTTTAAATAAACGTGTACGTAGATGTACGTAGTATAAACTTGTGGTTTCGGGTTTGTTGTCATGTGTCCAGCAGATTGCGTGCAGCACACGCGTCTCATTTGCATTTGTAAAGCAGAGCTAATAATAGCTGTGATTTCAGATTGGCTCGAGCACAATGGAATCCATTCAGCCAACTTCTTCAGTGAGGGCCCAAGCTCCACCTGCCGCAGGGGATGGGCTGGCACGGGGCGTTATGCGGGCTCCTGGTAACCCTCCGTGGATTCATTCGTTTTCATGTTATTCTGACACCGGTTTAAACAAATTGTATACACAGGCCAACAGGAGCGCAAGCTATAACCGTTTTAAAAGTTGCAGTTGGATGAAGTAACCATGGTATCTGTATGACTGTGCAACCACTACTTATGTTAAAATAAAATAGTAAAAAGTAAAAAGTAGTAAAAGTACTGGTAATGAATTGGAATCGTTGTAACTATTTTGGCTGTTGTGGTAGGTCAAACAGCATAACTCCACAGTTGTGCAGGTCGTTAATCAAAAATTATTTCAGCCGATGGAGAAAAAAAGGGCACAGTGCGTAACGGCGGACAAAAGAGGTGACATTAGGGAAACCTCATCAATCTGCCACGAGCCAGGGTGACAATAGCATTAGCATACCAATACGCCGGTCAGGCCGCCAATCAGAATGCAGGACATTCATTGCAGCCACGGGCTGCAGGGTATAAAGTCTCAATCTGCGGCACAGGCATTTCACACAGCTTCGAGCTACTAAGGATTTACGACGAATCGCGAAACCATCTGGAACTCTATCCTCCATATCAACATGACTCTGGAAGAAGTCTTGGTTCAAGAGACCGCCGTGAGACCACAGTCCACTGGGAAGGCACTGGAAGAAGTTTTGGTTTCGGCTAAGAACAACGAGTGCCTTACGATCGGCGTCTACGAGTCCGCTAAAGTCATGAATGTGTAAGTATTACTCCTGATAATCTATACTGCAACCAGGGACGTGGTTCATGTCTGTGATTAAAGCAAGGGCGTGCTCGTGTACAGTGCACTAATGTTCTATTTAATTTTATCTTTCAGTGACCCAGACAGCGTTTCTTTCTGCGTCTTGGCTACCGATGAGGAGTACGAGTGTGACATCGCTCTGCAGATTCATTTCACGCTGATCCAGGCGTTCTGCTTCGACAACGACATCAGCATCGTCAGAGTGAACGACCTGCAGCGACTTGTGGAGATCTTGGGCGACAAAGCCGGCGATCTTGAAGATGCCCACTGCGTTCTGATCACGGTAAGCACTGTTATTTTTTTAAACCACTATTCGACTGTGTAAAACCTGATGCTAAACTAGATGACATGTTTTGCCTGTGATACTAATGTCATCTCCCCTTCTTTTGAAACAGAACCCAAATGAGGATTCGTGGAAGGACCCAGCTCTGGAGAAGCTGCACCTGTTCTGCGAGGAAAGCCGCAGCCTGAACGACTGGGTGCCTGAAATCACTCTCCTTGAGCGCTGAACCGGGACTTTACAACTTTCCGCTGAGATGCTGTAAACCTGAAGGAATAATCATCCTACACCGGACAAGGATGGTGCAGATTCCACACATCCCTGGATGTTCCTGACGAGGGATCAAGTTCCAGGAAGCGCGAGGACCGGTCAGAGAGGGTCCTTGCGGTCGCCCCGGTCTGTCGGTTAATGCCAGAAAATCCCCCGTCCTTTGTGCGGATGCGGCCTGGTATACCACTGCGGGGAAGGAAGTGGCGAGTTTTACTCCTGTTGTGAAAGGGAGAAAACGTCGCGTGAGGGACACAGTTTTGAAGAATGGAGTTTTGAAGACACCGTGAGGGTGTTTTCTCTTTTCGGACAGTTGTTGTGCAACAAGTCTGAACTGTTATTAAGAAGATATTTTTACACTATGGCGTGCTTAAATGTTTGATTAATGCTACAATAAAAACCTAAAATGTATATAGGCTGTGTCGTGTTAATCCATCTTCAATTGTTTATTTTACGATTGATTGCATGTCATATTCGGTTATGCTAACAGACCGCAACAGTCCAGATACTTTCTATAGGGGGGGGAAGCAAACTAGTGCATGCATACTAAAATATTTCGTACAATGCATCAGCAAATTATGCCCCATTGCAAGTTTTTGTATAAGTGACCGAAACTCTAGAATTCATTTGCATCACAACTAGACTGCTCGCTCCGTCTGCAGCACGCTGCTCACCCCGCTGATCTGCATGTGTATGGCGCGAGGACAATGGCGGCTCTCTGCCCCGTGACATCTCGCGGCGCACACAGAAGGGGTCCCTTTAGCACACAGATGTCCGCGCAGCGACTCTCTGCCATCTGCCACGTTCACCGCGGGGAGGGTGCAGGGGAGCACGCGGCGCTGTCATATGGTGTCCGTCCAGCTGGCTTCATTGTTTCCAAAGGTCCTCTTGTGTCTCGCCGGCCGAATTTTGCCATAATTCAAAGACGCAAAGAATAGCGCTTCGCAGTGTTTGCCAGCTGAATGGTCTCGCTACAGTTGCAAGTAACAGCATCTCATTTCCAAAAATTATTTAAAAGTGTAAACACACTGAAGTAAAATCGCCGCAGTTCGTATATTTATATATGGAGTTTAAACAAACTGAGCATCCAATTAACTTTTGAACGAGAACGAGAGTAACAAAACACGCGGACATCCTTCTCCAACGATATGGTTTTATGTAATTTAAAATTGATGGGAACATAAATCTCAGAGACAAAAACTAAATTTACTGGCCACATGTCAACATGTGTCAATAGAGCTATACTGTAAGACTAAACAAATCAGGTAATAAAGACCAACCTCAGAGACAGTGGAATACCAGCAAATACTTAATAGCATAAGTAGCATATCTGATCAACAGGCTAGAAGGTATAATACCAATAACTGCATAAACATCTTACACAACAAAAATGCTTCACTGTCACAAACAGGTCATGACATTTTCATTTTTATCTACATTTATAATTACACGATACATCCAAATAGGGTCACAATAAATGTCATCATTTCAATCAATCTCAGAAGAAACAAATAAAATTAAAAAGCTTTCTCCAAAGGGGGGGGGGGGAATACATACACACACAAAGGACAGATCTGCACTGCATTTCCATACTCAGTTTCTGAGGTTCACACAGTCTACCCATCTGCCCAGTTATGTGTAGCTACCTCAAATGGACAAGTGTTTGTCGTACGTTTACAAGTTGGGATTCAAGCTTCAAGCACCACATTAATTTATATGCCACAACTCCCCCTTTTTTTTTTAAAGCAATCATTACACATATACATCCACGTTAACATTTACAGTCCTTCGATAAGTTTGTTCCATTCGTAGAACACAATAAAAAATTTTAAGAAAAAATGAACAGTATGATCTATGACTTATAAAAATGAAACGAATACACAATGCGCCAGAAAGGGAATGCCCGCGGCTGCCTCACCACATGTAAAAGCTGCGGAGACCCTTGCTACAAGGGAAACAAAATGAAACTTGCCTAATTTCTAAAGAGCCAAGTTTCGCATGGCTTAGACTGAAAGAAAATCGATCACAAATGCGGCCAAAGATCTCTTTCCCACGATAATCACCCGTACCCATGCACTATAGGCACCTGAGCAAGCATGCCCATCACAACATTAAAATATCTGTATGTATGTATGTATGCATGTACGTACGTATGCATGTATATAAATTGCACGTTGTATGTGTTATGTGCACATATATTTCCAAGGGTATAAAAATGCAAATGAAAGTGACGGTTAACAGGAAGCCCTGACGGACAGAGAGGAGGTCTGACGAATGCAAAGTGCAAACACGAGACATAAACAGTTCCACCAGGGAGACAGCGAAGGCTATTTGTCCTATCAGAAAACGCTCCACGGAGGAAAGCTTATTTACCAGCACCTCCCCCAAGCCCCTGCCCCCACCCCACCCTACCCCACCCCACCCCATCCCATATATACATATTCCACCACTGAATCTTCTGCAGCAGACCTCAGTAAGAAGCACCCCCCCCCCCCTCCCAATTTCCCCATTTCCTACATCTCGTCTGATCGATGCTGCTGGATTATGACCGAGGTCGGTTTTCGGTCGATCCAGTTCTCCTTGGTCCCGGGCACCTGGTAGTCCACCTGGGCCATGGCCCCGCCCCTGGGCCCCTCGGCCACGCCCGCGCCCCCCCCAGCGCCCGGCTTCACCTCGGCGCCGGCCGGGCTGGGGAAGTCGGAGGAGGAGTTGCCGTTGACTCCGGACTCGGGGTCGGGCCGCTCCACCTGCTGGTAGTCCGGCGTGTGGTTCTGGTTGCCGGAGAACATGGCCTTGCTGTTCTCCACTTTGGCCAGCAGGAGGGGCTCTTCATCGTCGGCCGACTCTTTAGACGACGCGACCTCGACGCTGTCGAGCACGGACACAGAGCGAAGGGTTCTGGAGAGTACTGCATGTGGCAAAATAATAAAAAAAAACAAACAAACAAACAGACCCGTTCGTTAACATGCACATTTCAGAAAGTACGTGTAAACATTCTATATCAAACCTGGGTGAAATACAGATATGAAAAATGTTCTGTTTAGATGCTGGTAAATTTTTTAAGCACTCTCAACAATCCTTGTGAAGTTTTACCGAAACATGACAGACTAAAATGTACAAATGTAAAACATAAGAATTTTGATAAAATATTTAAAAATATTTATTTCTAAATGTTGGTAAAAAAAAATTTTTTTAAAGTAAATGTTAAAAATATCAGTGCCATACAGGAATTACACTGCTAGCAAAAGGGTTAAAGTATTTCAAACAATAGAACACATTCGACAGGGACCAGACCCTTCGGTGGGCACACTGCATTGTGGGTAGAGTAAGAAACAAAAGGCTTGTTGCCAGACAAAATATTCAATTTAATCCAAGTTTGGATATAAACAAGACTAGAGTCAATAACTGATGCCTTATAGCATTAAAAACTCCCCAACCCAGAACTATACTGTTAAGCACAATACAGAAAAGACTACGACTAAATACCGGACTGTAAGCAGCATTTCCCCCAAACGCAATCAAAAAGTGACAAAACAATACTAGTGCATCAGCTAAATTCAAAAACAGTTTGGTTATAAGTCTCAGACTGCATCAGAGAAACCAGAAAGGGCACGACAGATGATCTGCAGTTGTGTTGCAGAGGCAAATCTTTGACCGTGCTACTAATAAGAAGACATGAGGTCCGGAGGATTTCAAGCCGTGGCTGGCAACCCTAATTGAGCCCTGAAAGGGGGGGGTTGGGAGGAGGGTGCCAGATGTCGACCCATTCAGGGGAGGATAAAGCAGGCCGGCGCTCACCTCCTGAGGGGGTGTAGAGCTCCTTCTGACCCCCGCTGCTCCCAAAGGGGTTGACGGAGGGGAAGATGATCAGGCAGAAGGAGAGCAGGAACACCTGGGAGGAGAGATTTCCCAAAAAAAAATTAAAAAATTAAAAAAACACACCTGTAACCGGTCCACAGTATATGTGTGTGTGTGTGTGTGTGTACGTGTGGATATAAGTGCACGTGTACATTGTGTGTGTGTGTGTGTATGAGTCAGTGTGAGTGTGCTTGTGCATGTTGACAATGCACACGAGGGAGTGTCAGTGGTGGCTATTGTATGGTGATATATAGCCAGGCCCCTTGGTTCTGCATACGAATAGAAGGTGGGGGCTCTGACCTTTGAACCCTGGCCCTTCACCTCTGGATATGCAGCTTGCAAGTCAATGGTGATCAGGCCGTACTCAGAACTATCCCCAAGCTTCAGGAACACAGGAAAACATCCAAATATGGACGTTGTTTGTGTGTGTGTGTGTGTGTGTGTGCGTGCGTGTGTGTGCTGTAAAACTGAGTTCTGCAACGTGTGTAGCATGCACGGTTGTGTGGTGTGTAACACAAGTGGTCGTTCAGTGTGTTTGTGTGTGTGTGTGTGTGAGAGGGGGCGTGATTTGTTTATTTTCTGATGTTGTATCTCACCATAATGCAGGTGCTGGTGGCTCGGTGTGTGTGTGTGTGTGAGTATGTGAGGGAGAGGGGGTGTGGTTTGTGTCATTTTTGGGGGTTTATCTCACCATAATGCAGGTGCTGGTGGTGCTGGTCTTCATGGTGGACAGCTTCATAAGGGCCTGCAGCTTCTTCAGCTGCTCAATCAGAGACCTGAAACAAGCAGGCCAGATGAACATCAACACCATCACCACATTATACTCAAATCATACACAGCAATACTGCCTAAAACAGCAACATCTACAATAACAACAATAGCATCAACTGCAACATTAATAACTATGGCAACAATAGGAATAACAATATAAATACTTACATGTTCTCTTTCTGCAGCAGTTGGACTTTCTTCTGCAGTTCCAGGTTGTGTGCAGTGCACACTGCCACCCTGAGAGTGTCAGTCAATCAATAAATCAATCAGTCAATCAAATCAAAGTGCTCTGTTGACAATGGAATAGATGTACAGTATTTACACAGTTAAACAGAGGGTGCGATAAATCACAGAGTCAGTGCCTAACTATCCGTTTTCTCACTGTACATTCTTTCACCTACTCTCACTCTTTTACCTGTTCTCCAGGCCATCCACATACACCTTCTTCTTCTTCCTGCTCTCCTGGGCGGACTGCTTGTTCCGGATCTTCCTCCTCACCCTCTTCAGGGTTCTTTCCTCGGCCTGAAAGAGACGCAGAGCACAGCTGCGTCAGGACACTCTCAAACTACCATAGAAATCACGGCTGCATCAGGATACTCTCAAACCACCATAGAAATCACGGCTGCGTCAGGATACTCTCAAACCACCATAGAAATCACAGCTGCACATGCTAGTCACAAACCACCATTATGGTTTGCACCATAGTGCCAACTGGCCCTGGGGCTGTCTACAACCAGAGACATCCAACAGACATGGAGTATTCAGTAGTGGACATTTATGAGCAAACTCCTGTCGAAACTCAACAGCAAAATGGTGCAGTACTCTGCAGTAAAAAAAAAAGACAAAAAAAAGCATGCAACTTGTATAGACCAAGAGTTAGCATAGACAATGAGAGAAAAAAACGTACCTTTGTAAGAGGCAGGTGTGCTGGTAGAGATGCACCTTCTTTAGCAAGGAGCCGCCTTTCCTCATCTGTCAGGACAATTTCCTGGAACTGGAACTGAGACTACAGAAAGAACAGTGTTGATTTAACTTGCTGAAGAATACAAGGTGCATTATCAAGCAAACAACACCAGGTGACGCCAAATCACTACAATATGGATTTCATTTCCCAGGCATTATCATAGGTGGGCTGTACACTAAAATAAGAAAATCAGCAATGTGCAGCTTGACAAAATAACATGGCCTTGGCCCATTTTAAGAAATGTACCTGGAAGGCGGAGAAACACACCTGGCTCGGGCTGTTGCATTGTGGGGTGTCCTCTATTGCCAGAGTGCAGGGGGGCACTTCCTCAGAATGGTCCTCCATCATGTCACTGCTGTCCCAGGCTTCTGATTGGAGGAAAAAGTTTTACTCTCATCTCACACACAGAGTGAGAGAGCAGCAAGACTGCAAATGATGCCACAGTGTTAGAACGCTATCAACTAGCCTGTACACAAAACCAGCAAAATACGTTAAGACTATTTACAAACTTACAAATAGTTTACCAACACGACGAATGGCAAATATTCATGCATACATTGTGAATATTTTCTTATTATATTGTCTATGACATCTAATAAACATATTCAATATTATGCATATATAAAATATATACAGAAAAACATACATGCAGTCTGACCTGTACAATTTTTTCACCTTTAAAGTGTACTTTTTTTTTTTTTTTACATTTGCCTGAATTTTCCTTTGAAATACTGGGGTTCCAGTCGGGAAGAACGCAGTCGTACCCAAATCGATGAAGACGTCGGTGTCGGGCTTCTCAGACCTCACGCTCTGCAGGGTGTCCTCGGCGCCGTGCTGCTGGAGCGAGTAGCAGTGGTCCGTCTGCACCGCCTCCGCCGCCTCCGATTGGACGTCGGTCAGGAGGGCGGGGCTGGGGACCCGGTCGCTGTCGCTGGTCCCGGGGCTGAGGCAGGCGCTGTTGTTGTTGTCGTCGGATATCCCACTGTCGCTGCCCAGCGGCGAGTGCGACAGGCAGGGGGCGCTGTCGTCCTCGCCCAGGAGGCTGGACAGGAAGTCGTCCGTGTCAACGCCGCCAAACATCTGCAAGCGGAGCGAAGAATCAGACCAGTTACCGTCACTCCGGACAAGGGGTCCATATGAGCTCTCTGTGGGGTGCCAATAGGCCCAAGCTCCCTAAATTCTGTGGGCAATAGGAATTTGTATCTTTTGGCCTCAAACTGGCCACTGTCATTTACACAAAGTTCACTAACCCCAAACCTCAGCCACCAAAGTCAGTGGCTCTCAAACAGGACCAAATTAATGACCAAATGCCTGCAATATAAAGTATGCACAACCCCAAAATCCACCTTTGTTTGGAAACCACAATACTATATTTTGCTGATTTCTGCACGCACTTATGCACAGTCGGAGGGTTGCCGGTTCAAACCCTGCCCTGGGCGTGTCAAAGTGTCCTTGAGCAAGACACCTAACTCTTAACCCCTAACTGCTCTGGCGAATGAGAGGCATCAATTGTAAAGCGCTTTGGATAAAAGCGCTATATAAATGCAGTCCATTTACCATTTACTTGCTCTCCCTCAGTATGTACATATACTCTCTCTAACAAATCTACTGCAGGATGGGTTAACACTGTTCCATTAAAAATGAAATACATGTATGGGGGAATAACAGGTAAATAAAGAGCAAAATGAAAGTGAAACTTGTCGGAATGTCGGGTGCCAGCGATATTCATCTGCAAAATGCTGAAAGGGGGAAGCGCTCACATCCTGTTCAGAAAACAAGTCCTCCATCAGCGCACTTCCGTCAGGGAAGAAAACGTCGTTAGCTCCGGCGCTTTCGTCATGAAAGAGCAGCCCTAGGAGGTCCGCTCTGTCCATCTCCGGGAATTCCTCGACGACAGACATTGGCAAAGCTTCAGGCCAAAAGAAGACTCTGCTTTTTAACTGCAAAAGAACCGGGAAAATAGTGCATTTTTCGATCACTCACGTGACCGCTGATTGCAAACTCTGAAAGGTCCCAGCATTGCTCGGAGTTGTGGATGCCACATGTATAAATGTGTTGTTAAATCGTCACACACTGATCTAGGGCAGCTATCTGGATTTGTGGAATGCATGGGGGAGTGGTGAAGAGGATGCCTGCTATCAACCTTAAACTGACACGGTTCTCACACTTTGTTAATTACGCATACGTTTTATACCAAAATTTGACTCAAAGCGGACCGGTTGCGAACATGCGCACTTGGTTTCATTGTTCGGTGCACGCCTTCTGCAGACCCACGCCCACTTCCTTCAAAGTCACGTGAAACCCGAAATCTTAGAGCAAAACGTGTGACGCCAAATCACAAGACTCAATTAGCCTGTCATTATACATGTGCATGTAGTTGCCCATCTATGATGCACGCTCTGCGTCATTAAGATATCACATTTGTTGCTAATATCACTAGCTAATGAAGTGCTAAGCCGGTAGAGTCATGCATCCGAAAAACAACACTGAACATTAAAATGACAATACAAGTTAAGTTATAATTTTGCAAACGCCAGTCACCAATAATTCATCATTTGTATTCTGCATAGAACCGATTACAATAAAACACAGAGCTACCTATCTGACAACGAGTAGGCTAGAGTCTGTTGGTGCAGTTTGTGTATAGTGTAAGTTAACGTTACTTCAAAATCAAATAACGTTTGAAAGAAAGATTTCAGAAATAACATATAACCAATAATCATTGGACAATTTGCTATTCGGAGCAGAACAAACGTTAGCCAACTAGGTAGCTAGCTATCTACTGTCAGCTACATAACGTACAAAAACAAGTAATCGCTTATTGTTAGACTACCAAAAAGCAAATGGTGAAACTAAAACATAGTCGACAGTTATTAATGTGATGCTCTTACCTGTTAGTCACCGCTTGTCGTGCCACGAAATATACTCACGAGTTTCTGTTGTTTTGTCTCTATAGCTAGCTAACGCAACTCTCTTCCTGGTGAAATCACCTTCCAACAAGACAGAAATTACGTCACCTCGTCAGGACAAGTCAGCCAACGTGCGTCTTCGTACGTCCCGTTTTGGGGAATGTAGTTTCCTGCACACAAGCGACTACATGCAAGATGGAAGGCTTTGTCTCCCGAAGCAGAGGAAGGCTATTGTAATTGCTGAAATTATTATTATTATTATTATTATTATTATTATTATTATTATTATTATTATTATTCTCTCATATTTTGTCCTATAATTTGGCCAACAACTGGCAGCTTTCTGTCCGCTGTACGCTGTCACGGGATCAGAGACTGTGATCGGGATACATGCATATGTGTTTGTATGTATATGTATATGTATATGTGTGTATGTATATATACATATATACATGTATGTATGTATGTACATATATGTGTATATATGTACGTGTGTATATGTGTATATTACATTACATTACATTAATTTGGCAGACGCTTTTATCCAAAGCGACGTACAAAAGTGCATTTTCGTGAACACGGGTTCAGTAAGGTACACTTACTTATTTTGTTACGGCTATTTCTAGCCGAGAACAATGAACACTATCCTCTTGATGAGAAAATACTTTTTTTTCAATTAATTTAATTCAGTTAACTTAATAGATAATAAGTATTATGTTCCTATCATTTGTGCTGTTATTGTTGTTGCTGCTTGTCTTTTTTCTTTTTGATTATATATTCTTACTGTTGTTGATTGCTGTTGTCACTGCGCTTTGGCAATATGTATTTTTAAATATGTCATGCCAATAAAGCATTTGAATTTGAATTTGAATGTGATACACAAAAAAAAAAAAAAAAAAAAAAAAAAAATTTTGGTTCAGACTATCTTGTTTCTCCTTAATGTATGCATCATAGTAAAGGCTTTTTATCTGCATGTTGTTCAATGGACTTAAGTGGACTTGATCCTGAGTTTGGTTACACTGTTGTAAGTCGCTCTGGATAAGAGCGTCAGCTAAATGCCTATAATGTAATGTAATACACAAGAACACGCCCTTTAGAGCTGCTGTGATCACGTGATTTGATGCTGGGAATAAGATTGTCGTCACTTGTTTGTCTTCCGTCCTGCTCTTTTTTACTCAAGGTATTGATAGTATATTTATTTAACAGCATTATTATATTTAAGGTAAATTATTTAAAGTATGTAAGTAGATGTACTTTCGTACCATATTTTAATAGTTGCTAGACTCCGCTAATAGTTATGTTGTTTTGGGAACTAGCTAGTGTGAGAACAGCTGTCGTCAGGTTACGCATAGACGAACGCTTTTTCGCATAATGGAAGGCTAAGTGGTCACGCCTATGAGAGGCAGAACTGGGAGCGCAATTGTGGGTGGTGGACTGCTTGGGTAGATTGATGGGAGAAATTGACAATAGGTGTGAAGAACGGACGTATTAGCCCCCGTAAAACGGGAGAGAAACGCTGATCTGGGGAGCCGTGTCTCATTTCCTGGGTTCGCGCACTCTTAGCGGGGAGGGCGAGTGTATGCGCACGTCCTGGTTCTCCGGTTTTGTGTATCAGCGCTCGGCCCGCCGTCGCGTCCTGTCCGCTCTGCCGACCTCAACGAACCCTTGCCCCGGGGAGTCGGACGGTGCCGAAAACACAGACCCCGGGGGAGGGTCTCGCCAACCGGGCGAGTTAAGTTTTTAAGTCTTATTACTCGATGTTTAGTGTTTATTATTGTGAATAGTCTTTTACTTTCAGTTACATTTTCTGGCCTAGTCCTTTTGTGTATAGTGTTTAGGTTTGGAATAGGGCAGAGTGGTGAGGTTCAGTGGAGAGGAACAGTTCGGTTAAATCCTCCAGTTCCGGCAGAACTCTGAACAGTTAAAGCGACTATTTATTCTTGGAAAGCATCGGACACCACCCGAAGATTTCGATGGCTTTAAAACCAGGTAAGACCGGAATTAGGGTAAACGTCCCTATTAAGCCCACGTACCATATAAGCCCACTTGCAACTTCTGAGTCAAATAAAAAAAAAAAAAAACTACATCATCATTTTTTGCTGTGTGATGTTTTTTCGAATGAAGCTGCTTGTTACGTAAATGACACTTTTTATTGTAAGTCAATCACATTTGTCGATATTGAGTTATCGAAGCATATGTGTGGCATGTGCCTGCTGATCCCAGAAGAAGTTGCAAAAAAACTTAGGTGATTTTGGTACCCTCAGAAAATAACATTTTTTGTATATTTCTACTCCTGTTTTTGGAAAGTACTCACTTGTTATCAAAATTTAAGTGATTAGTGTTTTGAATGAGACATATGTTAGAATATTACCTGAATTGGAAATATTGTGTCTTTTGAAATCAAAATATGAGTTTTAGCACACTAGCAAACAGACCACATGCTGCATCAATACAGTAGCTACATAGTATGGTTCATTGCAATGACATAAAGCATGATAAGCATGTATAGTTTATATTTTTGTATGCAGTTTATATTAGTATACTGTTAAATAGACAATAAATGTGTATGTTTATCTTTATTTATTTTTTAATTAACATTTTTACCTGGTGGGCTTAAAGGGGACTCTAGCAAAAAAATCACACTGTCTGAGGTGGATGTAAATGAGTATAGCTAATTACTTCTCTACATGATCAATTTATACTTTTCATATTATGTTAGTGCACCATATATAGATTTATTTCATACAGTTGTTTTTTTAATGTCATGTGAGTAGAATAAAATATTCTGTCTTTAACCATAAATTCACTGATGTTCCCTTTAAGCCCACCTGTTCCCATTAAGCCCACTTTACTGTGTTTCAATGGGGATTTTCTCCCTTTTGACCTCTGAACCATTTTCCTCCCTAATTTTCACCTCACCTGATGAATCAACTCCATAATTCAGATAATTAATACCCATATTTAAATATCAGTGATATTGCATATGTCAATTCATTCTGGATAGGCCTGTGTTCTATCTTAACATTAGCAATAATTTTTTAATCTTTACTTTTCAGATGAGTTTTAGTTTAAGATGACTAAAACATGAAAGAACTACAGTTCATGCCCACGCATGATAGAAGCGCAAGTTCATCCTCTGCAAAGCAGGGCTGTAGGGACCTGGACCATTCTATTTGCGCAATCATGAGGTCATTGAAAATCTACAAAAATAAGATGAAAGCCATGAACGACTTGCTAGCGTAAGACAAAGACAACAACAACGTGGGCTAAAGATTGAAGCAAACAAATAAAATAAAGCTTAGACCACCCTATAACCTGTTATGTTACACTACTAAGATGGAGCAAATGATAACCTTACTAAAACGATACAATCACCTCAAAGAGTATAGGCCTACGTTTAGTCTAGGAGAAAGTAGAAATTGCAGAAATGTTGATATCTTTCTTGTTTATTTTGTTTAAGTTATAGGCTAATGATACATGAGCTTCAATATGTTATGACTGATGTCTCCTCATAATGAACTGTATGTTTTAATGTTACTCCACAATGAACTGAATGGTTTTAAAATGTGTTTTTACAATGTTTTCAAACTACTATCCTAAATCTGTTTAACATTTAAAAATGTATTGTTTAATTGTAAATCCTGAAATGGACTCATTTACTATCCTTAGAACATTAGTATTGAACTTGAAATTGTTTTTCATTCAGTCAGTCGGTCTTCAGAAATCTTCATAAAAACACCTGCACTTTCAACCAGCTGACTGAACCAGAAATTTTGGCCAATTTAAAATGCCAACAGCACACCATAGGATAGAGATACAGACAAAATGACAACACATATTGAAAGATGAAGTATTGAAGAGTAATTTCCACTATAGTTTTGATTTTGTTCGTAAATATTTTTTTGGCTACATTCCAAAGAAGACATGTTGTAAGTTTAACTTTTTCTGTGTTGACAACACAGCAAAAGGCTGGTCATGCCTATTTCAAATGCCATTTACAGGTCATAGGATAGGAGTGGAGACAAAATGAAAATAGCTATTGAGAGCTAAGAGATTACAGATTTGAATAGAACAAGTTTGTATTGTTAGGATTTTTTAAATATATATTTATTTATCAACAAATCATGAAGTGGGCTTATTTGGAACACCCATGGGCTTAAAGGGTACGTTAGGTACCCATTAAGCCCGTGCCAGACTTTTGACATATTTTGACAAATTAAACAATAAAAACATTAGAAATTGGTATAAATGAATTATTGACACTTCAAATGAGAGATTAGACTTTCATTATAACTAAAATGTTCTCACTTAAATTGGGGCAGTATACATGAAAAATGTCTGAAAAGCGGATTTGGTGGGCTTAATAGGGACGTTTACCCTATGTGCACTAGAAGGAATATCTCGAAGGGTGCCCCAGTGCAGAAAGTATAAAACTGGGCTTACTTCTATGCAGTTCAAGGCACTCTCGTTGGAGGAAGGAATGAGTTTTTAAAAAGCCTTTATTCAATTGCTATGAGGAATTTAAAAAAAATCAGTACATCGATTTGAAATCTCCGTGTGTACAAGTAACAAAAAAAAAAAAAAAATTGAGTGAAAGAAGGAACAATCTATGAAAAAGAGCAAAAGGAAATGCTTTTTTAGTTTTAATTGTTAGAAGCATTGACAATTAATAGATTTAGTTTTTGGAAATAATTCATAATTTAAATAACGGTATGCCATAAAAAGTACGTATGTTGCAAGATTTCATTAAAACATAAACTCACCGGCCACTTCATTAGGTGACAGGAGTGGCACCCGGTGTGGTCTTCTGCTGCTGTAACCCATCTGCTTCAAGGTTCGACGTGTTGTGCGTTCAGGGATACTCTTCTGCATACCTCGGTTGTAACAAGTGGTTATTTGAGTTACTGTTGCCTTTCTATCAGCTCGAACCAGTCTGGCCATTCTCCTCTGACCTCTGCCATCAACTAGGCATTTTTGCCCAGAGAACTGCCGCTCACTGGATATTTGATCTTTTTCGGGCCGTTCTCTGTAAACCCTAGAGATGGTTGTGCGTGAAAATCCCAGTAGATCAGCAGTTTCTGAAATACTCAAACCAGCCAATCTGGCACCAACAACCATGCCACGTTCAAAGTCACTTAAATCACCTTTCTTCCCCATTCTGATGCTTGGTTTGAATTTCAGCAGATCATCTTGACCATGTCTACATGCCTAAATGCATTGAGTTGCTGCCACATGATTGGCTGATTAGATATTTACGTTAATGGGTGCAGTCGCAGTTTGCAGTTGAACAGTTGTACGTAATGAAGTGACTGGTGAGTGTATTTCAGGGCGAGCCTGGAAACCCTTCATGGTCGTGTGGGCCCCCCTAGCGGTTGTGGCCCTAAACAACCGCATAGACCGTTTATGCCACGGGCCGGCCCTGGGCCGGAGTATCTCACTAATTATCCATGTAAATTTGTTGGTTATAATTTAAGTATGTCCACCAAGTTTGCACTGTAAAAATGTAATTCAGAGTTTCTCTGCTGCAGTAAGGAACTTGTCTCGCAACCTAAAGGTTACATGATTAATTCCCGGGTAGGACACTGCCGTTGTACATTGTATTACATTACAGGAATTTAACAGACGCTCTCATCCAGAGCGACTTACGCACCTTTTCCGTAGCATGTACATTGCAGCCATTTATACAGCTGGATATATATATATATATATATGTAAATCCTATTCTGTAAATTACTCTGGATAAGAGTGTCTGCTATGTGATGTAAATGTAATAAGTTACACTTGAACGGTTCTCGTTCTCATTGTTTCAAAGTGAACACAGGAGAGGGGCGCAGGTTACGGATCCAGGACAAAGGGCAGCTGCATTCGGCGTAGTCAAAGGCAGGAGGACTTGCAAACGGAAATTAAAACGAACTCGCGAGTTGTGAGGGCTGTAACACAGTCTTCTCAACAATAAAATAAAAAAGTATTACAAATTTGACATGCATGTAGAAAGTTGTCGAAGTCCAGAGCGTCTGCTAAATGCCTGTAATGTAATGGTATTGAAAGGACATTGTGACTTTATTTCAGCTTATATTAATTTGCCCGATTACTTTTTCTCCCCTTAAAAGAAGGGGTGTTATATAAATACAATTATCTCTCAAAATAATTTCTTAAGAACAAGAAGTACAACCAGAGAATATTGAGATGATAGGACGTCCTGTGCTGGAAAGTAGGTAAGATGGAACCAACTACTTAATTATTATAATATTTTAAATGAATCAGACTTCATATGGTCTCAAAAATGAAATATGTTTTCTAAATATGTGGATATTTTGCACAATAAGCCTACAGCAGCGTATTTTACTTTTTGAAAAATATATTACAATATCTGAAAGTGGCAGTAATTTGCATATTTGCCCATACAAGTGTCTTGGCAATATATTTTATTTGACTATACTGCAGTATAATCCAATTCTTTAAGGGCTCTTTTTTTAAGCCAAATGCTGTAATGCATTTTTTCAAAGACATCTTATTTCAGCCAAAAAGACCAGAAATTAGCTCACTGACCAAAAGTTTGCATCGCTGGGCTACCTTCTTGAAGGGCACACATCTTGAACATCACAAAGCTGAATATTTCTCTTGTGATGCTCCGAGAGAACATCAATTAACCAGTGCCTCTGATCCCTTTGGGTACTCAAACAGTGCTGCAGTTGTGCATAAACTGGTTTGGAGACAGTTGGTCCTCAAACAGAATTTAATTCACAGTGAAGGCCAAACTAAAATAGTGAGACTAGAATGCCTGTCATTATTGTTAACATCCTTCATTGTGTCATTAAGTAGTTCTGCGCGGTTTCAAAAGACTGAATGCTTTCATAGATTATTTGGGTAATAACCTTCCTTGCCATTTTTATCTTTCTCCTTAACAAACTTTGCTTGTCAGAGCTAGGCCATGGCCTGGTTTTCACACAGCTGTCACTCAACCACCCCGGAGCAGCTGACACCACGGGAACAAACTCGAAACCTGTCTTTGCTCATGATGAAGAGATGACTAAGACTGGCATTGAAGAGGAAGGCCTGGCTGTTTGTGAGATGATGGAGAAAGTGGAGGGGGTGGAAGAAGGAAAGATGGAGAAGAAAGCAGAGGAGAAGGTGGCTGAGGCAGAATTGGGGGTTTTGCCTGGTATGCCTGGGTCATGCTTGTCACAGGAAGCTGAGCCCCAATCTCCAACCATGGCTGAACACAAGCCCCGCCCTGATGGCTCCACTGCTGAAGGTCACATAAAGGTCACTGACAGGATAGCGGGACAGAAGAAGGTGTTCCGGAAGAGGCAGAAGGCAAAGCCCAAAATGCAGATGGCAGAGGCGGCCGGGACGGAAGGTGGCCCCCGAAACACTCGGGCCCCATTTCGTCTTCAGAACTTCATGTGCTTCAAAATTTCTAAATGTTGTAAGTTGTCAAAGTTATTTTCCTGCATTTTTATGCATTTATTTCATAGTTGGGGCAACATAGCTCAGGAGGTAAGAGCGGTTGTCTGGCAGTCGGAGGGTTGCCGGTTCGATCCCCTGCCCTGGGCGTGTCGAAGTGTCCCTGAGCAAGGCACCTTACCCCTAATTGCTCCCAATGAGCTGATCGGCACCTTGCATGGCAGCCTTTCACCGTTGGTGTGTGAGTATGTGTGTGAATGAGAGGCATCAACTGTAAAGCACTTTGGATAAAAGTGCTATATATATGCAGTCCATTTACCATCCATTTAGTTAGTTTTTGTTTGTAAACACCTGCAGCGTCGGAGTGTGCTTGTCTGAATTTTGTTCGTTTTTTGTGTGCAGGCATACATATCAATGACAGATGATGCTCAATGACTAACAATCAATTTAAAGTCAAATGCAACTTATTCTACAGACACTGTCCTGCTCCTACTTGTGTTATTGGCATTTCCCGTGAACAGCAATGAGACCTCCAAACAAAGTAAGTAGTACTGAGTGTAATCCTATACATAACCACCCACTTTTTTTCTTCCTGTCAACACTTTCTCCCACCAAGAAGAAAGGTTTGTCACCTTGCTGACCTTCTACTGTGGAAATTAACTGCACGAGGACACAGCGTCATTAATGTGAAGCACCACTCTTATGTAGCACTAGCTCCCCCTTGTGGAGAACCTTCAGCTTGCTAAACATGAACGTATGAGTGAGTTACAAGCCAGCTTTGCACCTTATGTAATCAAACAGGCTACTAACATTATATTAATAAGCGATATCATCTCAGTTAATGGAGAATTATGGTAAGTGACACGAAAAGGGATTAAATTAAAGGTTTTAAAGTGGCTTGCACTGTTCAGCAGTTAACCGTGCTTTATTAGGAAACCATCCGGAGGTTTCCAACAGTTTATTGAGGCTGATCTCTCTCCCACCCACACAAACCCCTCACTTGTTTGGTCTTGGGTGTGCTGTCATGACTGATGGGAACCCTGTGCTATTCTCTCTAATCTACGCATAAACCCCATCCCTGGAAAGTAAGACTTCCTGTTTTCACGTCACAGGAATGTGTGCAGTTTGCTTGGAAAAGGACTGCGCAATTGGTGTGAGAAAAATCTACCCAGCAGGCAGCGACATAGCAGTTTGGCCGAACGCAAACTCCCCAACTGGAATCCAAACCTGCTCCATGGAGAATCTAAAGCCAGATGCTCCCTGTAAGATGGCTAATGGTAGCCTCGTCCAACTAGCTGACAACCCCCTTCAATTTGAAGGGATAGACACTTATGGTGTACGGCGCGCATTCCACTCACAGATTTTGCGTGAGTATTCCTGCTCTGGCTCAAGTCTGCAAGCTCTGCTGTTGTGGTGTAGAGTAGAGTGGGTGGGACGGAAGGATCTGGAAAGCAGGCAGATGACTTTGTTGTAAAATCTAAACTTAAAATGTGGTACTAGTCATGGATTGTTCATCAAAATGCTGAAGGCAGCTGGAATTGAACTGCGAGTGCATTTGTGCTTTTTTTCCCTCTCCAATCACTGCAGTAAGAATCATGAAGGGAGATTTAAGCCAAGCCCAAATCTGCTTGAAATTCTTTCATTTCTCCTCCAATAAAGGTGTCTAGGACTGGATGCAATAAAAAGGCAATTTGCACAGCTATCAGACTTCTCTTTGTGTAGTGTAGTGATCATTTGTGCAATCACATGTCGGTTGTGTGTAATGATCTTTCTGCAGCCTGCAATGAGCTTAATCTGCCTCCCAGTTCCACGCTTTCCCCCGGTAAGTGCCTTCTGTGAGCTGGAAGATCTTTACTTCTGCTACAGGAACCGATTTGCTGATTGTCATTCACACTGGAGCCTAAGGGTATAGTCTAGCCTTACAGTGTGAATGCTTTAATGTAGCCTTACAGCTTGAATGATAGAATGTAGCCTTTCTGTGTGAATGATATAATGTAGTCTTACATTGGCTATCTTTGAACATGTATTGTACATGCATTATACACAAGTTATCAGCCTGAGCAAAGCTCAGAACTGAAGGGTTTTCATGTAATATCTCATTTCACCCCATTTCCATAAATACATTTAGGAAAATATAGTTTGATTTGTTTTCATAACCTTGAAATCACATGGGTTAGCCTTTATCAGAATGTAAAGCCATGGAAATCTTTTTTTTGTTTTGGTTTTTATCTTCTTGGTTGTGCTGGAATACCACACTTCGCCCCAGTGACCAAAGCTCCCATCCACAACACGCTCATTCCTGCAGCTACGAACAATTCAGGTAAAATTAAATTCCCTACAGCTACCGTGTCTCCAGGATTCAAACTTGCAACCTCCATACCTGTGCAAGCATTTCAGTGTTCTAGAATATACAAACCAATTATATTGAGCACTGAAATGTTTGCACCTCCATATCTGTAGCCTTGTGTGCCTTCTTGGTGATATTGCACATCTGTCTTATTAACACTGATGTTCTCCACTTCTGTTAGTCACTCTGGATAAGGGCATCTGCTTAGTGATTGTAATGTAGGTTCTGTACACTAGCATTACATTTCAGTACCTGCATATTCACTCAAGAGTTCAGTGGTCTGAGTGAGTCTACAGTGCTTTCAGTTTGCAGTCTTTCAAGTAGAGTTTAAAGTCAAATGTGTCCACTAATTGATTGTTCTTCTTATCCTGGTTCTCATTCTAGTGGCGGACAACAAAAACTTAATCATCGGCATCCTCATCGGCGGCACCGGCATCGGCATCCTCATCCCCATCCTCACCGGAGTTTTGTAAGTTGTTTTCAAAAAGAACATTTTCATATTTAGGTCATGCAGACATGAATTGTTTAATAATTAATTGGGGGGGGGGGGGGGAGGGTGGAGGGTGGACCCACAATTCCTGAGGGGACCCACAATTCCTGAGGGGAAAATATGGATTATAGTGGCTTTTTACAGGTAATGTAAAAACTAAATCGAAGGTGATTGGTTGGAACAAAAACCAGCACACGGATCAACCCTCCAGGACCGGAGTTGTGCGCCCCCCCTAATTTAGACAGGGTAAAGGGCGGAACCAAAAGCCCACAGAAACTGCCCGTTCAGGACTACTCGTCCCTCACACGGGCCGTCAGAACTGGGTTATTTTATTTCCACGTGTGAAGAGCTTTGCGTGTTAAGTTGACCTCCTGTTGACAGTCAAGGGAAAATGTGATTTCGGCTTTCCTCCTCAGGTGTAAGAGCTGTGGACAAGGACAGGACAGGGTGCCTGCTCATGACCCTGAGGATCGTAATGAGAACACCATCGAGATACAGCCTCTCAATGCAGAAGTTGCAAATGAAAACGTTAACGGGGTCCATTGAGAGGATGGCAGCGTTGAGACTGCAGGGTAGGTGTTACCCTGTTTATTGATTCTGCTGTTTTACATAATCATCCAGAATGGTTGCTGTACATACAAGGGGAGGGCAAGCGTCTTGTGCTATTGGCCCCTCTGACTTCCTGGTTTTGATTGAGGCAGCCCACAGCCTATCAGAGCAGCCTCACAAGTTCCTGTGAGGGACCTGCTCACACTGCTCAGGGCAAAGGGAAAGAGGGCCTTCTCCAATGCTGGAGAACGTAACCCCATGATTTGGGGTATATGTCCTAAAAACAACAACCAAACCGATTTATTTACTTTCCCATTCATTTACTTTCTCATTTTAATGCTCTTCCAATACCACACCACCTGAAGGTCTGAGGAAATGTTTGTTGTTTGCCTGTCAATCACCTGCACAGCCACAATAAATGGGGTGGTTTGTAGATTGCTTATACTTGCACACATTTTATGAAGGTTTAAAAATCTCAATAATGGCACTGGTTTTCAACACAGGCAGTTTTTGCAGTCAGTTCTGTGCGCATAAAAATTTTAAACATGGGGCCCTTTTTAATTACATTAAGTATTTTTACATAGTTTTTTGTGTTCCTGCGTGTTCCACAGGCCTTCTCTGCAAAAATGTGGCATGGAATAGAATGCTCTGAGTCTTCACATTGCAGGAGACTCACAGCATTCCATTCCATACTCCATGCCACGTTTTCGCCACACCACCTGTAAGAGGCTGAAAATAGCGCCCATTGTCTTCTCCAGTTAGGCCTACTGCTCCCTTTCAAGAGCACCCGGTGGTTTGTGGAACACCAGAAACACTTCTGCTAGCTTCATTCTTGACAGCATTACGTACTCAGTTGAGAAGAGTGTATCTTTCACTTTTCATGTTTTCGTTGCAAGTTTGTTCTTAAATTTAATTCTAGGTGGCATAAAAAAATTATTGTGACTGCTGTGCATATAACAATTGAAACATGAGCCTTTTTCTTCTCTCTGACACACAGATAACTGAAATCACGGCCCTCACCCCTGCAGCCTACATTTCATCCCCGGTAGGGGGGGGGGGTGGGGGTGGGGGGTGGAGGAGGTGGAGGAGGCAAGGCACACAGGTGACGCAGTTGATGAGTTACCAATCCCTGAGCTTAGTGAGCCTGATACACGCCCACCCTGTGGCCCACAGTGCTTTCTTGGGACTGCGGTGCAAATAACTGGTGAAACATGAGCCTTTTTCTCCCGTTACGGTTGCTCTCAAGCCCCCGCAAACATAAGCGATGCCGACACCAAGGTTTCCCTAAACTAACCCATAACTTTATTTAATTACAAAAAGAAATACTAAAATAGACGCAAAACACCAGATAAAATCAAGACCCGGCCGTGGTCGAGAGGTGAGGAGAAAAAACTCCCATCTCATGAGAAGCCGACTCCAGGCTTCTTAAAAGGGCACCGCCACAGGTGCTCTCAATTAACTGTAACAAGACACACGCGTGTCCAAACGGCCAGCGCCCCCACCTGAGGCGGAGGGACGTAACATCCCCTCTTACTTGGATGATTCTCCTGTGTGATCTGGGTGATGGGAAATGACACTGCATCTACACTGTGTCTTTTATTGCTTTTTAATGCCTTTTTATTTATTTATTTATCATGAAGCACTTTGTGATGGGCTATGAAACACTAACACAACACTACGCAAAGGCATTTCATATTTCTGCACGCTTGTTAGAATTTTATTTTGATGCAATGCATTTCCACTTTTTTTTTCCGGAGACTAACCCTTTTGTTTCTTTGATTCATTATGCATTATCATAGAAGTGTGCAGAGTCTTCCTGTGTCTAAACAGCACACAGCAGTGCTTTGTCACATATCATCTCAAATGAAAGCTGAAAATGAGGTGAATAAGAGATTCCAAATCTGATCAGTTGAAAAAATATGTTCAGGACTGAACATGAACTCAGATACCTGCAATGGCTGTTTTAAAGTTTAAAGTTTTGTTCATGAGTTTATACTTATTTATAAAATAAAATGGTGATGTATGAAACGGTGCCTGATTGTAAAGCAGAAATGCCACACAATGGAGTATCTATACATGTATACAGATGTTTGTTCCAAATCGTAGTTGATATGTTCGATATGAAATGTGTAATCAAAATGAAATCAGTGATACCTGGAATTAATGTTTTTTTACATATTTAATATTTAAATAGAAACAAAATAGTTTAAACTTATAAAATGGCAATCAAACAGTGTCTGATTTTAAAGCAGAAATGCCGTAAACTGTTTTAAGGTTTTAACGAGAGATTAAAATGATTGTGTTTATAGCAATTTGTGAATAGCATCTTTTATCCTTAAGCTGACATCTCAACCGTACGGTAGAGGTCTATAATTTCTAAAGGGGTCACGTTATGAAAAAAAAGTGTTAAACATTGTTATTTGATGCTCTAGTAATAGGTATTTATGGTTAATTAATTCTTTTCATCACCTATTTCAATGAGTGACAGAGGAGGGCACTGGAATAACAGTGTCCTACTTACCACCACTTTTTCCCTTCCTTTTCCCCCTCTTTGCTCTGCTCTTTGTATTTTTGATACTTTAATAAACCCATTTGTAATCGATCCCATTTTGTGTTTGTCTCCTTTATGTTATGGCCCTTTCGAGCCGTGGACTTGGGTAACAGCAGCTACACTGCACAGCAAAGTTGGCCAAAAAAAACGTTCAAAATCAATGGCATGTGATTGCACTGGCAACTAGAAGAAATAATACGCAAATGGCTTTACAGTTGTGAAGTTAACTTATAGACTTCGAATGAAACGCTGATCATTACAGTTTCACTGTCAGTTAGATTTCTGATTTCTGTCATGCTTGATGGGAAGAATCCACCATGTGTTTGCACTTTGCTCATCAAGTGTGTAATCAAACAATTCACACGTGGTCCAAGTGCAGACTCTGAGCTTTTATTAAAGGGTATGATGAGCTATATGTCTCATGACATCATACTGTTCACAGAGCCATCCTGGCAGCTTGCCAAGCACTATATTTATAGTTTTGTTGGATACAGTACTGCTGATGGAACCGAACCATAGTTGTGCTATTGCCTGCACCTCCTTAAACAGTACTTCAATCTTGCATTTAGATCATTCTTTTTTTAGTCTCTTTTCTGCCATTATGTTTCCTTATGTTTTACTACAATTAACTGCGTTATTCAGCAGCATTTTACTGCCAGCCAGTGAGAGCACACACTTGGAATGGGACTGAACTGTGACATCACCATTGCTGTTCAACATGTCCCTTCTTCACCCATCACGCAGAATATTATCTTTTAAAAAATATTTTAAATTATCATCTTTTGCCATTTAATTTAATATTTTAAAGGTCTATTTTATTTGAGGTATTTTTCATGTATTGGTGGTGAACTGCCTCTCTTTTCTGGAACTCACAAGTCTGCTTTAGAAATGATGAAAAGATTTAACCATTCAGCAGTAAAGGTCAGGGCATATTGCGTGGCAATTTGTTAATTATTCCCTCACTGCAATACATTAGGCATGAGGTGAAATGTGCACATGGATCATGACCCTCCCAAACACAACCCCCACCAATCACCCCCACCCCACCCCACAAGAGGCAAGAGACAAGAGGACAAAGTGAGTCGAGGGACTGAGAGAGGCAGGAGTTGAGGGTGGAGGTGGCAAGGTCAACTGGCAGGTTAGAGAAAGACGCAGGAGGGGGAAGTGTAGACAGAGCAGTGGAGACGAGGGAGGATTGTGACAGTAGGGAGATTTCTCCTGAAAGTTACTGTGGGTGAGCTATTGGATGAATTGAGGGGGAGTGAATAGGAGAGGGAGAAAGAAAGAAGTGGTCCGAGACATGGAGGGGAGTCACTGCAAGTTGGGGAATGGAGCAGCCTCTGGTGAATACAAGTTGGTTACCAGCCTTGTGTGTGGGGGGGGAGGAGGACAGGGATAGGGCGAAAGACTGGAGGAGTGAGGCAACCCTGGACAGTTGGGAGGTTTCTGGTGGGAGGTTGAAGTCTCCCAGTAGAATAGCAGGAGTGCCATCCTCAGGGAGAGAGCTCAGGAGAGTGTCCAGCTCGTCCAGAAATGAGCCGAGTGGGCCTGGAGGGCGGTACAGAACAATAACGTGAAATGTAGAGGGATGAGTTACAGTAATCGCGTGAAATTCAAAGGAGGAGAAAGTAGGGTTAGGACTGGGGAGGACACAGAACTTCCAGGACAAGGAAATGAGTAGACCAGTACCCCCGCCTCGGCCAGAGGCCCTGGGGGTGTGCGAGAAGGAGTATCCCGCAGACAGTGCAGCTGGGGTGGCGGTGTTATTCGGAGTGATCCAGGTTTCCGTGCGAGCCAGGAAGTCAAGAGACTTCGTCTTGGCAAAGGCAGTAATGAAGTCAGCTTTCTGGACGGCTGACTGGCAGTTCCATAATCCACCTGTGACAGTGAATTCCTGAGGTGTGGATAAGGGTGGGTAGATCAAGTTAGTTAAATTACGCCTGCGGTGAACAGACCATTTGGGGCGAGGCAGCGCGCACAAGGGAATGGGGTTTAAAAACATGATAAACTGGCGACGAGGCAGCCTCTGCTGGAGCTATAAATACCGGGTGACAATTACGTGCTTGCATTAGCTTCATTAGGGCAGATGAGCACCAGGTTAAGCTACTCGAAATTAGCTCAACAATACGGGGCAGTTAAACACCAATCCCCACACACAGTTTCACTAACGCCTTTAACTAACTAACAACAGCAAGTCAACTACAGATATTCTCAGCTAACGCCCAACTAAGCTTGCTGACTAGCAACAGTTGAGACAAGTTTTTAAAAAGATTAGGCTACCTAAATTACACACAACTATGTTCTCTAACTAGCAACACCAGAAACAAATTAAGTTATGATACGCTTATCTGAATCGCGGGGGACGGCAGAAGCGACGACACAATCAGATGCACACTGTCGGTTCCGTCGTCTTCCCAAGAGAAAATGGGAAATGGGAAGACGCCAAGGGTCACGTGAGGACCTGTCTAGCAAGTATCTATGATGTCATCTACTAAATTATACAGTACAACGTCGGAGCTTTCCATTGGTCATCTGATCGAACCAATTCAGTGGATCAAACCCGGCGCGACAGTTCGAAAAAGCTGGAAGTTTGGTGCGGTCGTCTCTCTGTCTTTGCGCTTCCATCCTAACCTTTTTTACTCAAGGTATCGGTAAGTATCTTTATTTAACAGTATTATTATATTTAAGTTAAAATATTTAAAGTATGTAAGTAGATGTACTGATGTAAAATATATCGTCGCCCAGTGCCGAATCGGCCAGTTATATGCACTCGGACAGGGTAATGTTTATTTGACTCGTCCTAATAAACCGATATACAAAGGTAGTTTAATTACCCTAAATACCGGACAACCATTTGAATGAAAAGGACGGGACATACGCCAAGGGAGCCTGTCAGGGTTTGGGTAAAATGGGTTCGCGCGATAGACTGCAAAACGTAAACATATTTGCAACTGTATATAAAATAGGCGAAATATCTGTAACAACCTGTACCTAGTTGTAGAAAAAATGTCGCCATCCAAGTTGATATTGTTAAAGAATCTGTATTAATATACCGAAAAGTATATGCATGATGTTGTTTTCCCCCACTCATTTAGACAGTTTGCTATGTGTATTTTTACAGGACTTGTATTTAAATAGGTTACGGCCAGTTTTCTGGAATACACATGAAATAAATGCGTTAGTCTTTCTGGGGTGGCCGTTACATGTACCCCCAAAGTAGACTATAAATACTGCCTTTCGTCAAAGATGCCACACTCAACATTACAAATAAATCTGGCTTACATTTCGGCTTTATTTCAGAACGCTGTTCAGTGGTTATGTTAAGGTTACAATTGAAGCAATTTAAGTCAAATATTGTTTTAGAAAGTAGCACTGTCTGACTTCGGGGTGAATTTACGAATTATATGAAAACTCTTAAGTATTGCTCGCACTGACAGGTCAAGTGAAGCTCACCAGCAGGAGAGTGGGAAAGAGGAAGGTGTCCTCCAGGAAGAGGAAGGAAGTGGAGTACAGACCTACAGAAGGCGACCCCCGAAACACTCAGGCCCCATTTCGTCTTCAAGACTTCAAAATGTGGAAATGGTGTACGTTTTCATTTTTAAGTAGGCCTACTTATTTCTTTGTTTGTTTTTGGTTGTAAATGCGTGCAGTGGCTGGGGAGTGTCTGTGTGCTTGCGCTCATCTGAACGTTGTTTTTTGTGTGTAGGCATACATATCAAAGATAATGTTCGTTCCTACGAACACAATTGGCAGTGTGGGAAGCCGGTGAGGGTATGAGTCCTGATCGTTGCATTAGCGACGCCTACTGGTTGGTCGGGGCACCTGTTCCGCAGGGAAGGGATCTGGGGGAGATAGCGTGAATTTCCGCGCGCGTTATGATCTCCCAGGGAAACTCCTTGCTGTCAGGTGAAAAGAAGCGACTGGCGACTCCGCATGTATCGGAGGAGGCATGTGGTAGTCTACACCCTCCCCAGACCAACAGAGGATAGCGCATCAACCAGGACCGTGATCCACACGGAGAATTGGTATAACGACTAAATTGGGGAGAAAAATGGCAAAAAAAGAGATTAAAAAAAAAAAGATTAATTATGTTCAATGACAACTTATTCTACAGGCAGTGTCCTGCTCCTACTGGCATTGCCCCCTAGCGTGAACAGCAAGGAGACTCCAACACCAAGTAAGTAGTACCAAGTGTAATCCTATGCAACTACCCCTTGTGGAGAACCTTCAGCTTGCTAAACATGAATGAGTGCATGTGCGAGTGAGTTACAAGCCAAAAGTCCATGAAGTGCTTTGCATCTAATAAACTTTGTTTAACCAAACAGGCTACTAACAATATATTAATAAGTGCTGTATGTAAACCCCGTCCCTGGAAAGTAAGACTTCCTGTTTTCATGTCACAGGAATGTGTGCAGTTTGCTTGGAAAAGGACTGCGCAAATGATGTGACAAGAATCTACCTAGCAGACAACGACACACCAGTTTGGGTGAAAGGAAACTCCCAAGATGGAATCCAAGACTGCCCCAAGGAGAATCTAAAGCCAGGTGTTCCCTGTAAGATGGCTAATGGTAGCCTCGTCCAACCGGCTGACAACCCCCTTCATTTTGAAGGGAACTACTCTTCTGGTGGAGGGCGCATATTCAAATCACAGATTTCGCGTGAGTAGTCCTGCACCGTCTCCAGCTCTGCTGTTGTGGTGTAGAGTGGGATGAAAGGAAAGAATGTTGTAAAATCTAAACTTACAATGCGGTATTTTCCATAGATTGTTCATCAAAATGCTGAATGCAGCTGAAATTTAACAATCATTTTGCAATCATACGTCAGTTGTGGGTAATGATGTGCTCTCTCTGCAGCCTGCGCTGAGCTTGGTCAGCCTTCCAGTTCCACGCCTTCCCCCAGTAAGTGCTTTCTGTGAGCTGGGTTTCTACTGCAGAAACTGAAGCCTAAGAATATAGCATAGGCTAGGAATGGTATGGTAGCCTTACAGTGTGAATGATAGAATGTAGTCTTACGATGTGAAAGCTTTGAAAGGGTTTGTGACTGGGGCATGGATAGCAGGAGCTTCAGTCACAAAGACTGCCATACCAGCTAGTGTTTCAATAGGAACAGTGACTAAAGTGACAACTGCATTTAGGTCTATGGGAAATACATCAGTAAATGGTGCTTTTTAAAAGTCTAACTCTAGTTTTTCTCCTCTTGGTTACGCAGCAACACAGCAGGCATCCTCAATGACTCCTTCAACTAATTTGACTAATTCAACTAATTCAACTAATTCGACTAATTCGACTAATTCGACTACTTCGACTCCTTCCCTGGGTGAGTTTCTCATTGTGGGCTAAAGAACAGGAGCTCAGCAGAAGCTGTGCATGCTGATTTCATGCATAACAAATTATCTCATTTATTTTTATGATTTTTTTGTCTCCATCCATTAAACCTTTGTGATGACCAGAATTGTAGGAATTCTGTAAATAGCATTATGTGCAAATTTGAAAACATTGTCTTGATGACTGAATGCAGTTTCATTATCTGCACGAGTCACGTGCGTTGGATTAAAATAATCTGATGCTCTCAGGTAGAGAATCAAACCAAAATATTGGACTGCATATTAACATAACACACAGAATGAATGGTGTTGATTCATACTTTACTGTGTGTGCATGTGTGCATGCGTGTGTTCATTTGTGTCATGTTATCTTGCACTTCAGATCTTTCTTTCTCCCGCCAAGAGGGGGATCTGAATAGTGTTCCATCTCTCCAGTAGAGATCCAGAGACTTGTAGAATCTATAGCCGCGTTTCCACCAAAATTACCCGGAACTTTCAGTCCCAGGAACTACTTTACCAGGAACTAAAAGGTTCCTTCAGCCAATGGTTGTCTGCGTTTCCACCGGGGTCTAAAGTCCCGCGAAGATTAGGCAAATTAGCCCACTGACGTATGAAAAAGCGACGTTGTCGTCGGTCCATCTGTCATATGATTTCTTCTGTAACCCCATACTACCACCGTAGTAGCCTACATTATTTTCTAATAACCGGGACAGCCCGGAGGGGTTTATTCCACTTATATACAACGGGTTACCAACAATGACTATATATGGTTACTTTTGTATTTATTGATTTTCATATATCCTCTCAAACACATTCATTATGTTTTTATGCGAACATTCGCTTTCATGTCTTGACATCCGAAGCGACAGAATGCATTCACATTTATATGTATAACTGGCAACAACAGCAGAAAACATGCACACGTTGTAAACAATTTGCTGTTTGATTACTTTCTCGTCGTCAATTCCATATAGGCTAATGGCAAAATGACAAGAATAGAACGAAAACTCGAACTTGCGTGAAAATTTAAATTAGTAGTGGTACAGCCACCGTTTGCTTTCCTTCGAAGTTACTGCTAGCCGAGCAGCGAAGTGTGCCCTCCAGATGCGAACCATGCACCATAAATTAGTCCATAGTCTTCCTGGTCTTTTCGTGGAATTGAAAAATGGCAGTAAAATTGAGTAAAATTACGGCAGTCTGAAAAAGCTAAAGGGAAGATTACTAGAATTAACCAGTTATTTTACCCGGACAAAAAGTGCGGAAGGTGATTTCCAGTTTGCTTGTACTGTATCACCAATGTAAATTACGCAGAACTACCGCATACCTCACATAACTGTATCAAACGTTTTGAGTCAATTACAATGGGCTAACAAAGAAAATCCGGAAGAAAATATTCAGCAACCGAATTAATCCGTTTGAATGTTTTGGTAGCCTACGTAATATGCTGTCCCAGCACGAATGCTTAGCATTTTATAAAACGAATACTAAAGCAAGAAAAGAACAGAAGAGCACACGTTATAATTCCAAGACGTTGGCAGGCTATAACCAAAACTAGGCTACTGCGCCGCATAACATACAAGATTTGAAATTATTATGAAAATAAATTGGTTTGCCGCTGCATATTTTCAAACATGGCGGGTAATGGCAGAAAATAAATACAACACAAATGCTGCGAGTATTCGACCAATCAGAAATGTTCAGCGCTGCAAGCTCCACCCAAAAGGTTCCTGTACTTTCGGAAAGTACTACCCCCCGAGCAGGAACGTTTTGGGGGGTAAAACAAAGCCCCCAGAACTAAATTTAGACCCTAGTTCCTGCGGTGGAAACGCACTGAGTTCCTCAAAAGGTTCCTAGTTACGGGGTATAGTTCCTGCGGTGGAAACGCGGCTAAAGTTGGTTTCTCCTTTAATTTGTCACCTGTATGTGTGTGTGTGTATATACAGTCCCCTCCAAAAGTATTGGAACAGCAAGGCCAATTCCTTTGTTTTTGCAGTACACTGAATACATTAGGGATTGAGATAAAAAGATGAACATGAGACAAGTGTTCAGAATGTGAGCTTTTATTTCCTGGTATTTACACCTAGATGCTTAGAACATAGCACCTTTGGTATCACACCACCCAATTTTTAGGTGAGCAAAAGCATTGGAACAGAGAGTATTTAAGTAAATGAAAGCAAATAACACTTAATATTTGGTAGCATATCTCTTGCTTGCAATAACTGCATCAAGCCTGCGACCCATTGACATCACCAAACTGTTGCATTCTTATTTTGTGATGCTTTTCCAGGCTTTTACTGCAGCCTCTTTCAGTTGTTGTTTGTTTCGGGGGGGTTTTCCCTTCAATCTCCTCTTCAGGAGGTGAAATGCATGCTCAATTGTGGGTTAAGGTCTGGTGATTGACTTGGCCAGTCTAAAACCTTCCACTTTTTCTCCCTAATGAAATTCTTTGTTGTGTTGGCAGTGTGTTTTGGGTCATTGTCTTGCTGCATGATGAAGTTCCTCCCAATTAGTTTGGACGCATTTCTCCGTAAGTTGGCAGGCAGAATGTTTTTGTAGACTTCTGAATTCATCCTGCTGCTACCATCATGAGTTACATCATCAATAAAGATTAGTGAGCCCACTCCAGAAGCAGCCATGCAAGCCCAAGCCATGACACTTCCTCCACCGTGCTTCACAGATGAGCTTATATGTTTTGGATCATGAGCAGATCCCTTCTTTCTCCACACTTTAGCCTTTCCATCACTTTGGTAGAGGTTAATCTTGGTCTCATTAGTCCATAAAACTTTGTTCCAGAACTTTTGTGGCTCATCTCTGTACTTCTTTGCAAATTGTAATCTCGTCTTCTGATTCTTACTACCGATGAGTGGTTTGCCTCTTGTGGTATAGCCTCTATATTGCTGCTCTCTAAGTCTTCTTCAAACAGTTGATTAAGATACCTGTCCTGTGGAGATTGTTTGTGATGTCACTGACTGATGTTTTGAGGTTTTTCTTCACAGCTTTCGCAATGTTTCTGTCATCAACTGTTGTTTCCTTGGTCGACCTGTTCGATATCTGTTGCTCAGTACGCCAGCGGTTTCTTTCTTTTTCAGGACATTCCAAGTTGCCATACAAGCTATCCCCAACGCTTGTGCAATGGCTCTGATCGATTTCCCCTCGTTTCTAAGCTTGCTTTTCTCCCATAGACAGCTCTCTGGTCTTGATGTTATTATCTTTTATAACACAAATGTAGTTTTCACAGGCAAAACCCAAGGCTAAAACCAAGAGTAGACATTCAGAAGTATTTATTGTTTAACCAATCAATCTAACAGGACACATCTGGGCAACAAGAAACACCTGTCAGTCACATGTTCCAATACTTTTGCTCAACTAAAAATTGGGTTGTCTGATACAAAAGGTGATATGTTCTAAGTTGTTTAACAAATCTAGATAAAAATACCAGGAAATAAAAGCTGAAATTTGGATCTGTCATCTCATGTACATCTTTTGACCTCAAACTCAATTGTCTTCAGTGTATAGCAAAAATTACCATTTACCACATTACACACACACAGCCACTTTCTATGGTGAGGATGAAGGCATGTTCTGAGTAGCCTCTATCAGACTGAAGCCATGGAGTATTTTATTTTATTTTTATCCAACCCCCCCCCCCCCCCCCCCCTTGGATGCACAGGACCGGCTCCAGTGACTGGAAACTACACCATTGCCACTGTATCTGCAACCTGTATTCCAGGTAAAATTGTGTTTCTTACAACTACCGTGTATCCAGGATACACCTCCATAATTTGTAGCAGGCTGTGAAGGGAAACTGGGGTGAGGGAACATGCCTTTGTGTGCTTAACAATAAATCTGGGGCCTGAGTGGATCTACACTTTCAGTGTGCAGTCTTTGAAGTCGAGTTTAAAGTCAAATGTGTCCTTCAATTAATTTTTCTTCTCCTCATACAGTAGCTGCTCTCATTGTTGCTGGCGTTGGTGGCCTCATTTACAAAAAAAGGTAAGATCCACAATGTGTGAGGGGAAAAAACAGGACAATTATTGTGGGTACTTCTGTGTGTAGATTAGGCGTGATGTAGTGTATAAATCAGGGTTGGGCAAGGAGGGAGAAATCTGTATCTGGATCCTCCTCCAACTTGTTTGCTGAATTGGCCCCTTGCATGTGATGACATGACTACATGTCCTGATAAGCTTGTGAGCAGCTAAAAGCTGTTGCGTGTTAAGTTGACCTCCTGTTGACAGTCAAGGGAAAATATGATTTCGGCTTTTCCTCCTCAGGCTTTGCAACTGTCGAAGAGGGCAGGACAGGGGCCGTCGCCAAGGGAACAACCGGGTGCCTCCTCATGACGCTGAGGATCGTGATGAGATCACCATCGAGATACAGCCTCTTAAGGGAGAAGTTCCAAATGGAAACGTTAACGGGGTCCATCGAGAGGATGACAGCGTTGGGACTGCAGGGTAGGTGTTAACCTGTTTATTGATTCTGCTGTTTTACATAATCATCCAGAATAGTTGCTGTACATACAAGAGGAGGGCAAGCGTCTTCTGCTATTGGCTCCTCTGACTTCCTGGTTTTGATTGAGGCAGCCCACAGCCTATCAGGGCAGCCTCACAAGTTCCTGTGAGGGATCTGCTCACACTGCTCAGGGCAAAGGGAAAGAGGGCCCTCTCCAATGCTGGAGAACGTAACCCCATGATTTGGGGTATATGTCCATATGAGAGGGGACATGCTTTCTTGTGACTGCTGTGCATATAACTGTTGAAACATGAGCCTTTTTCTCCCCTCTTACACACAGGTTACTTGGACATTGCGACGATTCTCCTGTGTGACCCGCTGATGGTGGGAAATGGCTCTGCATCTTGCAGTACTGGACCTGATTTCTGTCATTTTTCCAGTCTGTTTGCCACAGGCACGGCTCTTAATGTTGTTTGGCACATCATAAACAAATGTTCCTACACTTGAATCTGAAAAATATTTAATAATTTAAATTTTATTGATATTTATTTTATTTCCTCATTTACACTGTTTCTTTTAATGTTTTTAAATGCCTTTTTATTTATTTATTGTGAAGCACTTTGTGTTGGGCTATGAAACACTAACACAACACTACACAAAAACATTTCATATTTCTGCACACTTGTTAGAATTTTATTTTGATGCAATGCATTTCCACATTTTTTTTCTGAGAGTAACACTGTTTTGTTACTTTGTTCCCCAACCCCGTACCCGGCCCCACCCATCATCTGAGCCACATCACATATCATATCTTCTGCATAAACTGGCTGACATGCTGATCACCAGTCGGCACCCTGAGCCGACCAGAGGAGGATGGGTTTCCCCCTTGAGCCTGGTTCCTTCCAAGGTTTCTCCCCATCTGCCACAGGGAGTTTTTCCTTGCCACTGTTGCCTTAGGCTTGCTCCTGTGGGGGTTTAGGCTAGGGTTGTCTGTAAAGTGTATTGTGAGAACTGTTGTAAAATACGCTATATAAATAAAATTTGATTGATTGGTTGATTTTTTTTTTTTTTTTTTTTTTTTTGTAACCTGGATTTTTTGTTTCTAGAACACCTGCTTCTCTCTTCTCCAAGTTTCTTACGCATGTGCTTTGCAGGTCTGTTCCTGTTTTGTTTGTTTTCCCATCTTCTTGTCAATGTTTGCATTTTTTTACTCATTTGTCTGTGCTTATGGGGACTACAGATATAAATTAGCCTGTATGGCACATTTACATGGTGCATCTAAGTTCTCATGTTTATTAATGTGCACTGTCCCTTTCTTAAATAAAATAAACCTTAAACCTTAATGTGGGTTGTTTAACATCCACAAACACAGTACAATAAAATGGAAGCTCCCGAAACATAGGCTAACATTTACATTAATAATTGAGCCAAGACATTAAAATATTGGGTGTAACCACAAGAGGTGTAAAGTGTGAATAGTGTTGTGTCCTGGCCAGACTTGTCTTACTCTTATCTGCTTAGTTTCAGGATTCAGGTGTGCATATGTAGGTGTGCATATCAGCAGTTATTGTTGATCAGAAACACCTGGTGGTGCCTTATAAAAGAGCCTGTTCTGCACCTCTCTCCCCTCTCTCCCTATCCTCTCTCTTAACCAGGAGGGCACTGGAATAACAGTGTCTTACTGACCAGCACTTTTCCCCTTCCTTTTCCCCCTCTTTACTCTGCACTTTGTATTTTTGACACTTTAATAAACCCATTTGTAATCAAACACAAAATGGGACAAAATGGGTCTACTTTATGTTATGGCCCTTTCGAGCCGTGGTCTTGCGTAACCGCAGCTACACTGCACAACAAAGTTGGCCAAAAAAAATGTTCAAAATCAATAGCACGTGATTGCACTGGCAACTAGAAGTAATAATACGCGAATGGCTTTACAGTTGTGAAATTAACTTATTATAGACTTCGAATGAAACGTTGATCATTACAGTTTCACTGTCGGTGAGATTTCATATTGTCATGCTTGTTGGGAAGAATCCACGTGTTTGCACTTTGCTCATCAAGTGTGTAATCAAACAATTCACACATGGTCAAAGTGCCGACTCTGAGCTTTTATTAAAGGGGATGGTGTGCTATGTCTCATGACATCATACGGTTTACAGAGCCATCCTGACAGCTTGCCATACTTAGTTTTGTTGGATACAGTACTGCGGATGGGACCAAACCATAGTTGTGCTATTGCCTGCACCTCCTTAAACAGTACTTCTTGCATTCAGATAATTCTTTTTTTCAGTCACTTCTGCCATTTTGTTTCCTTATGTTTTACTACAATTAATTGCGTTATTCAGTAGCATTTTACTGCCAGCCGGTGAGAGCACACACTTGGAATGGGACTGAACTGTGACATCACCATTGCTGTTCAACATGTCCCTTCACCCATCACGCAGAATATTATCTTTTTATAAATATTTTAAATTATCTTTTGCCATTTTATTTAATATTTTAAAGGTCTATTTTATTTTAGGTATTTTTCATGTATTGGTGGTGAACTGCCTCTCTTTTCTGGAACTCACAAGTCTGCTTTAGAAATGATGAAAAGATTTAACCATTCAGCAGTAAAGGTCAGGGCATATTGTGTGGCAATTTATTCATTATTCCCTCACTGCAATACATTAGGCATGAGGTGAAATGTGCACATGGATCATGACCCTCCCATGAGGTGTGTAAGGTGCAGTCACAGTCACATGACACAGGTCAGGTCATAGTCACAAGCATTCTTCGCTGTTAGGAAGCCTGTCACAGGCACAGTCCCTGTGGCACCACAGTCACTT
>NC_057942.1:38613921-38641372 GCF_018555375.3 Anguilla rostrata | reverse complement strand
GACACTTATGGTGTACGGCGCCCATTCCACACACAGATTTCACGTGAGTATTCCTGCTCTGGCTCCACTCTGTCAGCTCTGCTGTTGTGGTGTAGAGTAAAGTGGGTGGGACGGAAGGATCTGGAAAGCAGGCAGATGACTTTGTTGTAAAATCTAAACTTAAAATGTGGTACTAGTCATGGATTGTTCATCAAAATGCTGAAGGCAGCTGGAATTGAACTGTGCGAGTGCATTTGTGCTTTTTTTCCCTCTCCAATCACTGCAGTAAGATGCATGAAGGGAGATTTAAGCCAAGCCCAAATCTGCTTGAAATTCTTTAATTTCTCCTCCAATAAAGGTGTCTAGGACTGGATGCAATAAAAATACTATTTGCACAGCTATCAGACTTCTCTTTGTGTAGTGTAGTGATCATTTGTGCAATCACATGTCGTTGTGTGTAATGATATTCTCTTTCTGCAGCCTGCGCTGATCTTAATCTGCCTTCCAAGCCCTCCTCCGGTAAGTGCCTTCTGTGAGCTGGAAGATCTTTATTTCTGCTACAGGAACCGATTTGCTGATTGTCATTCACACTGGAGCCTAAGGGTATAGTCTAGCCTTACAGTGTGAATGCTTTAATGTAGCCTTACAGCTTGAATGATAGAATATAGCCTTTCTGTGTGAATGATATAGTGTAGTCTTACATTGGCTCTTTAAACATGTATTGTACATGCATTATACAGAAGTTATCAGCCTGAGCAAAGCTCAGAACTGAAGGGTTTTCATGTAATTTCTCATTTCACCCCATTTCCATAAATACATTTAGGAAAATATAGTTTGCTTTGTTTTCATAACCTTAATCACATCCACAACGTGCCCACTCCTGCAGCTTCAAAAATTTCAGGTAAAATTAAATTCTCTACAGCTACTGTGTCTCCAGAATTCAAACTTGCAACCTCCATACTTGTGCAAGCATTTCAGTGTTCTAGAATATACAAACCAATTATATTGAGCACTGAAATGTTAGCATTACATTACATTTATTTGGCAGATGCTTTTATCCAAAGCGATGTACAAAAAGTGCATTTCATGGTCATAGACAACTGCTAAACACAGGTTCAGTAAGGTACAATACTTATTTTGTACAGCTATTTCTAGCCAAGAACACAGTTCACACAGTGAACACTATTCTGACCTAACCTCTGCAAAGCCAACTAGGCAGAAGAATAAGCTACAGTATCAGGACAAATACAAATTACCGAAAAGTGATGGGATGGGGCAACATGTAACAAGTGTCATGAAAAGGGGGGGGGGGGTTATTTTTTAGTGAAAGAGTGAAATATACAGCGTGGTGGTGGTTAGTCTAGGTATAGTCTGAAGAGATGAGTCTTCAGGCCATGGCGGAAGATGGGTAGTGAGGGGGAGGTTTGGAGAGGGACGGGGAGTTCGTTCCCACACTGGGGAGCTAGGGTGGAGAAGCTCTGTGATCCCTTTGGGCGGGTGGGAGGGGTTGCAAGGCGCCCTGCTGCCGCGGAGTGGTTGAGCAGGCACATAGAATCGAGTCATGTCCTGCAAGTAGATGGGGACTGTCCTGTTGGCAGCAGTGTAGGCAAGGCTCAGGGCTTTGAACTGGATCCTGGCGGCGACCGGTAGCCAGTGGAGTGATCGCAGCAGAGGAGTGACATGGGAGAATTTGAGAAGGTTGTAGATGAGTCGGGCAGCGGCATTCTGATTCATCTGTAGTGGCTGTATGGCACAAGCTGGCAGGCTTGCAAGGAGGGAGTTGCAGTAATCAAGGCGAGAGGTCACCGTAGCCTGGACGAGCAGCTGGGTGGAGTGCGTCGTCAGGTATGGTCGAATCCTTCTGATGTTGTACAGAAGGAATCTGCAGGACCGTGATGTTGCCTTGATGTGTACCTTGAGGTCCAGTTGGTCATCCAGGACCACCCCCAAGCTCTTGGCAGAGTGAGAGGCAGTCACTGTGGTGCCATCAACCGTTTGCACCTCCATATCTGTAGCCTTATGTGCCTTCTTGGTGATATTGCACATCTGTCTTACTAACACTGATGTTCTCCACTTCTTTTAGTCACTCTGGATAAGGGCATCTGTTTAGTGATTGTAATGTAGGTGCTGTACACTAGTATTACATTTCAGTACCTGCATATTCACTCAAGAGTTCAGTGGTCTGAGTGATTCTACAGTGCTTTCAGTTTGCAGTCTTTTAAGTAGAGTTTGAAGTCAAATGTGTCCACTAATTGATTGTTCTTCTTATCCTGGTTCTCATTCTATTGGCGGACAACAAAGGCAGCAGCAGTGGCAGCGGCAGTGGCAGTGGCAGCGGCAGCGGCAGCGGCAGCGGCAGCGGCATCGTCAGCAGCATCGTCAGCAGCATCGTCAGCGGCATCGGCTTCATCGGCATTGGCATCGGAGTTTTGATTTGGAAGTAAGTTGTTTTCAAAAAGAACATTTTCATATTTAGGTCATGCAGACATGAATTGTTTAAAAATGGATGGGGGGGGGGTGGACCCACAATTCCTGAGGGGAAAATATGGATTATAGTGGCTTTTTACAGGTGACGTCTGTGTGTAGATTAGGCGTGATGTAGTGTATAAATCAGGGTTGGGCAAGGAGGGAGAAATCTGTATCTGGATCCTCCTCCAACTCGTTTGCTGAATTGGCCCCTTGCATGTCATGACATGACTACATGTCCTGATAAGCTTGTGAGCAGCTAAAAGCTGTGTGCAACCTGCTGCTGTGGTCTCCTCTAGTGAAACTGTGGTGTAATGTAGGGGTGCACAAGGGCAGATCTGTTTCAGGATTTTGTGCCACCTTCTTCTCTTCTCTGAAATTTGCATAAGCACCAGCTACAGACTCAGAGTACAAGTGTATCCTAAAGATCTTACTGCACTCAAGTACAGGAGTGAACCAGCACAGGTATTGAGCTGTCAGAAAACTAAATCGAAGGTGATCGGTTGGAACAGAAACCAGCACACGGATCAACCCTCCAGGACCGGAGTTGTGCGCCCCCCCCTAATTTAGGCAGGGTAAAGGGCGGAACCAAAAGCCCACAGAAACTGCCCGTTCAGAACTACTCACCCCTCACACGGGCCGTCAGAACCGGATTATTTTATTTCCACTTGTGAAGAGCTTTGCGTGTTAAGTTGACCTCCTGTTGACAGTCAAGGGAAAATGTGATTTTGGCTTTCCTCCTCAGGCGTAACAGACGTGGACAAGGACAGGACAGGGTGCCTGCTCATGATGCTGAGAATCGTAATGAGAACACCAGGGAGATGCAGCGTCTTAATGTAGAAGATGCAAATGAAAACGTTAACGGGGTCCATCGAGAGGATGACAGCGTTGGGCCTGAGGGTAGGTGTTAACCTGTTTATTGACTCTGCTGTTTTACATAATCATCCAGAATAGTTGCTGTACATAAAAGAGGAGGGCAAGCGTCTTCTGCTATTGGCTCCTCTGACTTCCTGGTTTTGATTGAGGCAGCCCACAGCCTATCAGAGCAGCCTCACAAGTTCCTGTGAGGGACCTGCTCACGCTGCTCAGGGCAAAGGGAATGAGGGCCCTCTCCAATGCTGGAGAACGTAACCCCATGATTTGGGGTATATGTCCATATGAGAGGGGACATGCTTTCTTGGGACTGCTGTGCAAACAACTGGTGAAACATGAGCCTTTTTCTCCCCTCTTACACACAGGTTACTTGGATGATTCTCCTGTGTGATCTGCTGACCCCCGGGGGGGGGGGGGGGGGGAGGGCTCCTTGGCATTGGTCTGTGACACAAGTGTCTTACTAACAAGCAGAAAGACATTGCCTGGATGACAGCTCACAGGTGTCTCCCCACAAGAGTTTTTATGCACCGCAGGCACTTAGCCCTCACTGAGCGCTGCCCCCACGGTTGCACTGACTCAGAACACATTTACCATCTGTTTTACCACTGTTTCTTTTAATGCTTTTTAATTCATTTATTTGTTGTGAAACACTTTGTGTTGGGCTATGAAACACTAACACAATACTACGCAAAGGCATTTCATATTTCTGCACACTTGTTAGAATTTTATTTTGATGCAATGCAGTTCCACTTTTTTCCCTGAGACTAACCTTGTTGTTACTTTGATACTGTGGACCATTCATTATGAATTATGAATTTTTTTTGTTTCTGGAACACCTGCTTCTCTCTTCTCTTTTCATACGCATGTGCTTTGCAGGTCTGTTCCAGTTTTGTTTTGTTTGTTTTCCCATCTCCTTGTCAATGTTTGCATTTTTTTTTACTCATTTGTCTGTGCTTATGTGTTATGTATGTTCTTTTGTTTCTTAAACCATCAACCTGCCCAGGGACTACAGATGAAAATTAGCCTGTATGGCACATTTACATGGTGCATCCAAGTTCTCATGTTTATTAATGTGCACTGTCCCTTTCTTAAGTAAAATAAACCTTAAACCTTAATGTGGGTTGTTTAACATCCACAAACACAGTACAATAAAATGGAAGTTCCGGAACATAGGCTAACATTCACATTAATATTTGAGCCAAGACTTTAAACTATTGGGTGTAACCAGAAGAGGTGTAAAGTGTGACCAGTGTTGGGTCCTGGCCAGACTTGTCTTACTCTTATCTGCTCAGGTGTGCATATCGGCAGTTACTGTTGATCAGAAGCACCTGGTGGGTGTGCCTTATAAAAGAGCCTGTTCTGCACCTCTCTCCCCTCTCTCCCTATCCTCTCTCTTAACCAGGAGGGCACTGGAATAACAGTGTCTTACTGACCAGCACTTTTCCCCTTCCTTTTCCCCCTCTTTGCTCTGCACTTTATATTTTTGACACTTTAATAAACCCATTTTTTTCTATGTGAAAACCCATGATCCGTTTGAGCAGAACCTGACCCTGCTGGGACTTAAAAACAATTTACTCATACTCATCATTTTATTTTAACATCTCGCTTTTTACAATAGTCCTCTTTCTATTGTTTTAAGTAAGTGTATTTGTTCTGTTTTGTAATTTGTATATGATGAGTGCAAATCAAATCAAATCAAATACCCCATCAATTAATTGTGCAGACCATTGTGTAATGTATCATATGCGTTTAGTAATATGCATCCAGCTGGATTAAGTACCCTTGTCATGTGACTGTCAAAACGGTGGGAAATTTTTTTTACATTTCTTTTTACATGAAGATGGCTGAAGGCAGCAAGAAAGTCAGTGCCCTTGACGTAAGTGTTTATATTTGTACAGGTTTATTGTATTTTGGGGGGATTATTTTTGTAAATGTTGTTTTTTAAAGATAATATTTTATGTTTGTGTTGAAAAATACTGAATTGCATTTTCAGAGTCAAGAAAATCTTCCATCTGTATCTCTGAGGATACATTGCCCGAATAAGGGCAAAAAAGGATTTTCTCCAATGCTGAGGCTGACGTTTTGAGGCCTATAAAGCACAGAAAATCAATATAACTTAGTTTAAACATTATTAATTCTTTGTTTTAATCATACATGTAAATTTTAATTGAATTATACATGTTATGTTATTAAATTAGTTACTAATAATTCAATTGTAACTTATCAATGTTTGATAGAAATGTCAGGGAATTTCTATCACAGCTTTCTATGGAAAAAGGACGAGCCATCACTGCTTTGCACTGTCACTGGACAGAATGCTCGCAACTGCTTACCTTCCACAGCCGTTAATATGTTGGCATAGTTTCACTTTTGTGTTTCCACCGTTAAACCAGATAAACTGTTGTATTTTTTTTTAAATAAATGTTGTTTTTTTTAATGGCTTTTTTAAAAAGAGACTGGTGTTTACAAATCAAAATAAGCACGACCAAACATACTTTTACTTGATTGTTTCAACTTTTATGACTGGATGAATTGTTTTGTTTTTAACTGTTTATGACAATTTTAGTTTTTAAATGGATGTTTACCAAAAATTATATCAGACAAATGTTTACAAATGCAATCGCAAATGTTTTACAATGTTTTAAAAGTTGTTGCAATTTTATGAATGTATTTCCTAAATGGGCAATGTATCCCGGGAGATACAAACTGTAAAAATTAAAATAAAAGCCATATTTTGGAAAAAAATATGAAATTGTGTTATTTTTACCCTAAAATATTAGGAAATAGCAATGAAATAATTTTCATTTTCATAAGTGTTTTTAAGTGTTTGCATATTTAAGGCTTAAAACCGCAAATAGCCTACCCACATGCGTAACATTCGGTAATTTGCGTGATTTAGATTTACACATAGCGGTAGTTATTTTGACGGCGAACATATGCAAGACGCATGCATTGAGATTTTTTTGGATAATGCAAATCAGTTGTCACGAGGCATAGTGTTCGCCGTCAAAATAGCTACCGCTATGTGTAAATCTAAATGTTGTCATCTACGAGAGGTGTCTGTGTCTGTTTAAGAGGTAGATGACGACATTTATCTGGGCGGACCAAAGAGGTCACTCCCGGATACGCGGAAAGTACGAAGCAGCCTAACATGCAGAACTGCTTTCTCCAAGCCTGCAGCCAGTTGAGTCTCCCCAACTTGCAAGCCATCGATAAGGTAAGCCTCAACGAAGAATAAATGAAATAGGCTATAAACTTTTTTTGTTAGGGAGTAATTATTGTGGATGTTAATAACTCAACAGCGATAGCAGATACGGAACTTTCTACGGAAAACGCCGGATCCGCCCATCTGCTGCCGCCTCTGTTTCGCCCTTCTGGATGATTGCTTGCCGTTGATTTCTTCCGTGGTTTGCCTATCCTGTCTGCCTCACCGCCGAATTTTCCCATTTTATGCACTCGGACAGGGTAATGTTTATTAAACTCGTCCTAATATATGAAGTGGCTGTTGGGGGTATTTCTGTGGGGAACCCTGAAAAGTGCCAAACTCTCGGTGCTATATAGGTATGGGGCATGCCCAGGACAAGGCGTAACTTGGCGGGATGGCATACCTGCCATCCCAATACTGCCTCTCGTCAAAGATGCCACACTCGACATTACAAATAAAAAATAAATCTTACATTTCGGCTTTATTTCAAAACGCTGTTCAGTGGTTGCGTTAAAGTTACAATTTAAGCAATTTAAGTTAGTCAAATATTGTTTTAGAAAGTAGCACTGTCTGACTTCAGGGTGAATTGTATGAAAACTCTTAAGTATTGCTCGCACTGACAGGTCAAGTGAAGCTCACCAACAGGAGAGTGGGAAAGAGGAAGGTGTCCTCCAGGAAGAGGAAGAAAGTGGAGTACAGACGTACAGAAGGTGACCCCTGAAACACTCAAACCCCATTTTGTCTTCAAGACTTCAAAATGTGGAAATGTACGTTTTCAGAGTTGTTTGCATTTTTATGTACTTATTTCTTTGTTTGTTTTTGGTTGTAAACGCGTGCAGTGTCTGGGAAGTGTTTGTGTGCGTGCGCTTGTCTGAACTTTGTTTGTTCCTACGAACACAATTGGCAGTGTGGGAAGCCGGTGAGGGTATGAGTCCTGATTGTTGCATTAGCGACGCCTACTGGTTAGTCAGCCTTTTCCGCAGGGAAGGGATCTGGGGGAGAGCGTGAATTTCCGCACGCGTTATGCTCTCCCGGTGAAACTCCTCGCTGTCAGTTGAAAAGAAGCGTCTGGCGACTCCGCATGTATCGGAGGAGGCATGTGGTAGTCTACACCCTCCCCAGACCAACAGCGGATAGCGCATCGACCAGGACCGTGATTCACACCGAGAATTAGTATAACGACTAAATTGTGGAGAAAATTGGAGAAAAATTGCAAAAAAAGAGAGAGATTAATTATGTTCAATGACAACTTATTCTACAGGCACTGTCCTGCTCCTACTGGCATTGCCCCCTAGCGTGAACAGCAAGGAGACTCCAACACCAAGTAAGTAGTACCGAGTGTAATCCTATGCAACTACCCACTTTAAGGTTTTTTTCTTCTTGTCAACTTTCTCCCTCCAGGAAGAGAAGTTTGTCACCTTGCTGACCTTCTACTGTGGAAAATGAACTGCACAAGGACAGTGTCATTAATGTGAAGTTACACTCTAATGTAGCACTAGCTCTCCCTTGTGGAGAACCTTCAGCTTGCTAAACATGAATGAATGAGTGCGTGTGCGAGTGAGTTACAAGCCAAAAGTCCATGAGGTGCTTTGCATCTAATAAACTTTATTTAACTAAACAGGCTACTAACAATATATTAGTAAGTGCTGTATGTAAACCCCGTCCCTGGAAAGTAAGACTTCCTGTTTTCATGTCACAGGAATGTGTGCAGTTTGCTTGGAAAAGGACTGCGCAAATGGTGTGACAAGAATCTACCTGGCAGACGACACAGTAGTTTGGTCGAAAGAAAACTCCCAAGATGAAATCCAAATCTGCACCATGGAGAATCTAAAGGAAGATTCTCTCTGTAAGATGGCTAATAATAGCCTCGTCCAACCAGCTGACAACCCCCTTCAATTTGAAGGGAAGGACTCTTCTGGTGGAGGGCACACATTCAAATCACAGATTTCGTGTGAGTATTCCTGCTCTGGCTCCAGTCTGTCAGCTCTGCTCTTGTGGTGTAGAGTGGGATGAAAGGAAAGAATGTTGTAAAATTTAAACTTACAATGTGGTATTTTCCATAGATTGTTCATCAAAATGCTGAATGCAGCTGAAATTTAACAATCATTGTGCAATCATACGTCAGTTGTGGGTAATGATGTGCTCTCTCTGCAGCCTGCGCTGGTCTTGGTCTGCCTTCCAGTTCCACGCCTTCCCCCAGTAAGTGCTTCCTGTGAGCTGGGTTTCTACTGCAGGAACTGAAGCCTAAGAATATAGCATAGACTCGGAATGGTATGGTAGCCTTACAGTGTGAAGGATAGAATGTAGTCTTACGATGTGAAAGCTTTGAAAGGGTTTGTGATTGGGGCATGGATAGCAGGTGCTTCAGTCACAAAGACTGCCCTACTAGCTAGTGTTTCAATAGGAACAGTGACTAAAGTGACAACTGCATTTAGGTCTATGGGAAATACATCAGTAAATGGTGTTTTTTAAAAGTCTAACTCTAGTTTTTCTCCTCTTGGTTACGCAGCAACACGGGACACATCTTCAGTGAATCCTTCACCTAATTTGACAGATTCGACTACTTCCCCGGGTGAGTTTCTCATTGTGGGCTAAAGAACAGGAGCTCACCAGAAGCTGTGCATGTGATGTTCTGGTGGCTCATGGTGGCCCACCACCTTACAAAGACACTATGTTGGTTTCTCCTTTAATTTGTCACCCGTCTGTATGTATGTGTCTGTGTGCGTATATATATATATGTATGTATCTATATATGTGTGTTTATATTATATAATACACATAGACACATAGACAAATAGCTCAGGAGGTAAGAGCGGTTGTCTGGCAATCTGAGGGTTGCCGGGTTCGATCCCCCACCCTGGGCGTGTCGAAGTGTCCCTGAGCAACACACCTAACCCCTAACTGCTCCCAACGAGCTGATTGGTACCTTGCATGGCAGCCTTTCGCTGTTGGTGTGTGAGTGTGTGTGTGAATGGGTGAATGAGAGGCATCAGTTGTAAAGCACTTTGGATAAAAACGCTATACAAATGCAGTGCATTACCATTTACCACATTACACACACACAGCCACTTTCTATGGTGAGGATGAAGGCATGTTCTGAGTAGCCTCTATCAGACTGAAGCCATGGAGTATTTTATTTTATTTTTATTTCTCCCCCCTTTGGATGCACAGGACCGGCTCCAGTGACTGGAAGCAACACCATTGCCATTGTATCTGCAACCTGTATTCCAGGTAAAATTGTGTTTCTTACAACTACCGTGTATCCAGGATACACCTCCATAATTTGTAGCAGGCTGTGAAGGAAAACTGTGGTGAGGGAACATGCCTTTGTGTGCTTAACAGTAAATCTGTGGCCTGAGTGGATCTACACTTTCAGTGTGCAGTCTTTGAAGTTGAGTTTGTGTCCTTCAATTAATTTTTCTTCTCCTCATACAGTAGCTGCTCTCATTGTTGCTGGCATTGTTGGAGGCCTCATTTACAAAAAAAGGTAAGTTGCAGAATGCGTAGACGCACATGCCAAACAGACATTAATTGTTTTAAATTGAATTGGGGGGGGGGGGGGGGGGGTAGAGTGCAAGTGCATCCTAAAGATTTTACTGCGCTCAAGTACAGGAGTGAGCCAGCACAGGTATTGAGCTGTCAGAAAACGAAATATAAGGTAATCGGTTGGAACAAAAACCAGCACACGGATCAACCCTCCAGGACCGGAGTTGTGCGCCCCCCCCCTAATTTAGGCAGGGTAAAGGGCGGAACCAAAAGCCCACAGAAACTGCCCGTTCAGAACTACTCGTCCCTCACACGGGCCGTCAGAACCGGATTATTTTATTTCCACGTGTGAAGAGCTCTGCGTGTTAAGTTGACCTCCTGTTGACAGTCAAGGGAAAATGTGATTTTGGCTTTCCTTCTCAGGCATAAGAGCCGTGGACAAGGACAGGACGGGGACCATCGTCATGGGAACAACGGGGTGCCTCCTCATGACGCTGAGGATTGTGATGAGATCACCATCCAGATGCAGCCTCTTAAGGGAGAAGTTGCAAATGGAAACATTAACGGGGTCCATTGAGAGGATGGCAGCGTTGGGACTGCAGGTGTTAACCTGTTTATTGACTCTGCTGTTTTACATAATCATCCAGGTTGCTGTACATAAAAGAGGAGGGCAAGCGTCTTGTGCTATTGGCTCCTCTGACTTCCTGGTTTTGATTGAGGCAGCCCACAGCCTATCAGAGCAGCCTCACAAGTTTCTGTGAGGGACCTGCTCACACTGCTCAGGGAAAAGGGAAAGAGGGCCCTCTCCAGTGCTGGAGAACATAACCCCATGTTTTGGGGTATTTGTCTGTATGAGAGGGGACATGCTTTCTTGGGACTGCTGTGCAAATAACTGGCGAAGCCTTTTTCTCCCCTCTTACTTGGATGATTCTCCTGTGTGATTGGGTGGTGGGAAATTACACTGCATCTACACTGTTTCTTTTAGTGCTTTTTAATGCCTTTTTATTTATTTATTTTTTGTTAAGCACTTTGTGTTGGGCTATGAAACACTAACCCAACACTACGCAAAGGCATTTCATATTTCTGCACACTTGTTAGAATTTTATTTTGATGCAATGCATTTCCACTTTTTTTTTTTCCCTGAGACTTACCCTTTTGTTTCTTTGATTCATTATGAATTATCATAGAAGTGTGCAGAGTGCGGAGTCTTCCTGTGTCTAAACAGCACACAGCAGTGCTTTGTCACGTATCATCTCAAATGAAAGCTGAAAATGAGGCGAATAGGAGATTCCAAATCTGATCAGTTGAAAAAATATGTTCAGGACTGAACATGAACTCAGATACCTGCAATGGCTGTTTTTTAAAGGTCAAAGTTTTTTAAAGTTTTGTTCATGAGTTTATACTTGAAGTAAAATGGCGATGTATGAAACGGTGCCTGATTGTAAAGCAGAAATGCCACACAGTATCTATACATGTATACAGATGTTTGTTCCAAATCGTAGTTAATAATATGTTCGATATGCAATATGTAATCAAAATGAAATCAGGGATACCTGGAATTAATGTTTACACATTTAAACTGTTTTGTTCATAGAAACAAAATAGTTTAAACTTATAAAATGGCAATCAAACCGTGTCTGATTTTAAAGCAGAAATGCCATATGATGCCATAAACTGTTTTAAGGTTTTAAAGAGAGATTAAAATGATTGTGTTTCAGGAAAAATGTTCATAAACATAGCAATTTGTGAACAGCATCTTTTACCATAAGCTGACATATATACACTGACACATATATAACCGTACGGTCTATAATTTCTAAAAAAAAGGGATCAAGTTATGAAAAAAAAAGTGTTAAACATTGTTATTTGGTGCTCTAGTAATAGGTATTTATGGTTAATTTTTTCATCACCTATTTCAATGAGTGACGGAGGAGGGCACTGGAATAACAGTGTCCTACTGACCACCACTTTTTCCCTTCCTTCTCCTTCTTTACTCTGCACTTTGTATTTTTGATACTTTAATAAACTCATTTGCAATCAATCCCATTTTGTGTTTGTCTCCTTTATGTTATGGCCCTTTCGAGCCGTGGTCTTAGGTAACAGCAGCTACACTGCACAGGAAAGTTGGCCAAAAAAAACATTCAAAATCAATGGCACATGATTGCACTGGCAACTAGAAGAAATAATACGCAAATGGCTTCACAGTTGTGAAGTTAACTTATTATAGACTTCGAATGAAACGCTGATCATTGCAGTTTCACTGTCAGTTAGATTTCTGATTGTCATGCTTGATGGGAAGAATCCACCATGTGTTTGCACTTTGCTCATCAAGTGTGTAATCAAACAATTCACACGTGGTCCAAGTGCAGACTCTGAGCTTTTATTAAAGGGTATGATGCGCTATACGTCTCATGACATCATACTGTTTACAGAGCCATCCCGACAGCTTGCCAAGCACTATATTTATAGTTTTGTTGGATACAGTACTGCTGATGGAACCAAACCATAGTTGTGCTATTGCCTGCACCTCCTTAAACAGTACTTCAGTCTTGCATTCAGATAATTCTTTTTTTTTTAGTCTCTTTTCTGCCATTATGTTTCCTTATGTTTTACTACAATTAACTGCGTTATTCAGCAACATTTTACTGCCAGCCAGTGAGAGCACACACTTGGAATGGGACTGAACTGTGACATCACCATTGCTGTTCAACATGTCCCTTCTTCACCCATCATGCAGAATATTATCTTTTGAAAAATATTTTAAATTATCATCTTTTGCCATTTAATTTAATATTTTAAAGGTCTATTTTATTTGAGGTATTTTTCATGTATTGGTGGTGAACTGCCTCTCTTTTCTGGAACTCACAAGTCTGCTTTAGAAATTATGAAAAGATTTAACCATTCAGCAGTAGGTCAGGGCATATTGCGTGGCAATTTATTCATTATTCCCTCACTGCAATACATTAGGCATGAGGTGAAATGTGCACATGGATCATGACCCTCCCAAACACAACCCCCCCACCCCCACCCCCACTCCCACCCCACACCCCATCACGTCACCATAACAGTTAATCATTTCTTTTTAAAATATTTATTACATTTTCTTAACAAACAAAAATCAATATTTACAACAGAATAGAACAAAATAGAGGAATTATATAAATTTCTGTTTTTTACATGACTGTTCCTCATTCTTACAGATATGATAAATAAATAAACAAAAAAAAAAAGAACAATCCTAATATTTGAGATTGCGGAGCTGCTTTGCCGTTGTGGTTGTCATGACATCATAGTCTGGGTCATGTTACGGTCACAGTTTCATCACGGTCACAGTTACATTTGGTCACGTTTGAAATCACAGTCGTGGTCAGGCTCACAGTCTGAGGATGACACAAAGTCTGGAGGTGTGTCAGGTACAGTCACAGTCACATGACACAGGGCAGGTCACAGTCACAAGCATTCTTCGCTGTTAGGAAGCGTGTCACAGGCACAGTCCCTGTGGCACCACAGTCACTTCACAGGGTCACGGCTGCAGTCACAGGGCGACCCCGCATTTGGTGGTACATCCCAGATTAGGCAGAGACACTGGTGAAAGAGGGGGCAGGGGGAGATGGGTGGGGCCCACAGAGTTGTTGGTGATTTGCTCTGAGAGTAGGGGAGGCAGGCATCTGCTCTGACGAGAAGATTGTCTCAGCTAACATGCAGGGAGCGGTCAGGTAGAAGTAAACTGCAAACAGAGAATGCATATCAGGCCAGTCCTATATGTACCACAATAAAACTTCAGTGCAAACCCAGTGTAAACTGGTATATTTATCAGTCCATGACAAACCATGTTCTACAGCATTTTCACCAATTTACCAACCCACATATAACTTTTGATTAACAATGTTGTACATTTTAAACTCTCATAAAATTCCAGTTGTACAGATTCAGATGTTGTCACCTGAATGCTACCTTTTAGCTTACAAAGGAGATGGTACAGTGACAACATCCAATTTGTTCAGGTGCAGGGCATAAACAATATGTACAGTAAAAATAAAATGTCTGATGTTTGAACAGACTGGTGTCGTTTCAAATAGATATGAATTTGGGTTTGACATCAGCATACCTTTGAAATGCACGTCCACATGCCTCTGAATATTTGTCTTCTTAAGTTGGTTTGAAGGTTGGGCACAGCGGGCAGTGGAATAATTGTTTGCGCCAACATTTGCATACGTTTAGCTAGCATCTCCAGACAATATCCACTCACGAAGCATTACACAATAGCTTCCATGCTATTATTAGGGGTCCTACGAAGTTGTTTTGTTAGTATTATTTATTATTATTATTATTATTATTATTATTATTTTCTTGGAAATGGTCAAATAGCTCAAAAAGTCCTTGACCAAAAATGATAAATTGCCAGGTTGAAACTAGAGACGATGAGTAACTATGCCAGAAAGAATGACCATGATTCGTCCATAGGTGGCGCTATAGTAACCGATTCAAAACACAAATTTCAAAATGCTGGCATTTCCACCCCGTTTGATGAAAATTCATGAAACCAGGTGTACTTGTGTCATTCCTCATGAGGAACAAATATGCCTCAAGAACCCATAAAGTCCGCCATGATGGATTTTTCTGCAGACTGAAAATTTGCCATCAAAAGTTTCTTCTAATAAACCGTAAGTCCGATTGGTCCGAAATTGCCCATTTAAGTGTATGGTGCATGTCTCCCTATAGGGTGTTAACCGCTAAGAGATCCATTCCAAGATGGCGGAGAAACTGGTATTTAAAAAAAACAAAATTTGGCCACAAATTTCAAACGCTTACAACTTTTTACAACAATAATCTAGGGACTTGAAACGACTGGGCATGAAGACGACACTACCATGTTGTACCATGTCGAAGCAGTTGCAGATATCCCATTGCCCATTCATATTTCAAAGTAATGTTTCTCATGAACTGAAAGTTGGATCGTCTCACGCACGGGTATGTAGATTGTCCAAAATCCTGAAATCTATGCCGCTTGGACTCTTTTCTCCTTCGCCTTGTATTTACCCGGATTGGACATGTTCGTAGGGCCCCACATTGCTGCTTGCAGCTATATTCTTATATTTAAATTATTGAAAGCAGTAAAACACTGAAATATCTAGGCTTTAGCTTCGTATGTACAAGAAACCTACCTTCACTCACTTTTCGCTCCAAGAGAAATGGGAAGACGTGACTGCAAGGGTCACGTGAGGACCTCCTCCTTCTTCTTCTTCTTCTTCTTCTTCTTCTTTGGTGTTTTACGGCAGTTGGAATCCTTTTTAGTTGCATTACCGCCTCCTTCTGGATCTAACCATGTACTGCTGTCTGGATCTCTTATATCCTGTTACTTATTCCAGTTGCCCTCAAAAAACTAAATATCACCCTCTTTCCCTCCACCGTGTCCCCACACTCAAGCAGATCTGTAAGCCTTGCCTCCACTCCTAGTCTCTGTAATCCTGTAAACATTACCCTTCTTTCTTGCTCATACTTCCTGCATTCAATCAGGACATGCTCTACTGTTTCTGATTCCTGGCAATGATCGCAATAGCCAGTTGGATGTTTTCCTATAATAAATAGTGTGCTATTCAAGTTGATGTGACCAATTCTTAGTCTACTTATGATTACCTGCTCTCTTCTATCGGTTCCACTGTTTCTTACCATTCCTACTTTATTTTGTATTTTATATAAATGTCTTCCTTTTGTTTCACTATCCCAATGTTGTTGCCATTGTTTGATTACTCCCCTCCAAACGATGCTTTTCCCCTCTGATTTTGAAAGTTTGACCTTAAGGTCCACATACTCTCTCCTGACCGCCTCCTTCGCCAACTTATCTGCTTTTTCATTTCCCTGGATTCCTGAATGTGCTGGTACCCACATGAACTTTATGTTTTTCCCTTGATTAGTTATCCTTGAATTATTAAACAACACTTCATATAATATGTATTGGTGATTACTTCCTGGTCCTGTTTTAATGCTTGACAATGCTGATACAGAGTCACTACAGATGAGTATATTATTTGCCGTCACTCCTTCCACCCACTCTAATCCTAACGGAACTGCAATTAGATCAAAAGCATAAATGCTCAAATAATCTGACGTTCTTTTACTGATTCCAGTCTGGTGACTGGGAATCACCACTGCAGCCCCTGTCACCTCTGTTATTGGATCCTTTGACCCATCTGTAAAAATCTGTGAATAGTCATTGTAATTCCTGTCCCTATGCATGTAATATTCCTGAACTAAATCTGCTGTTTTATTTCTGTGCTTTATATTCAATAGTTCCATGTCCACATAAGCATTTTGCAACATCCAGACTGGTCTCACAGGCCACAACACAGTTGGACAAAATTCAATTTCATGAATTTGCATTTGTTCTGCAACGTCCTTGCCTACCCATCCAAAGCTCTGTGATCGGGATGCATAAGAACACGCCCTTTAGAGCTGCTGTGATCACGTGGTTTCAAGCATATTCCAACGCTGTGATTTCAAGCTGGGATGTCGTCGCTTCTCTGCCTTCCGTTCTGCTGTTTTTTACTCAAGGTATTGATAGTATATTTATTTAACAGCATTATTATATTTAAGGTAAATTATTTAAAGTATGTAAGTAGATGTACTTTCGTACCGTATTTTAATAGTTGCTAGACTCAGCTAATAGTTATGTTGTTTTGGGAACTAGCTAGCGTGAGAGCGCCTGTCGTCAGGTTAGCCATAGACGGACGCCTTTTCGCCTAATAGACGGCTAAGTGGTCACGTATAAGAGGCAGAACTGGGAGCGCAATTGTGGGTTGATGGGAGAAAATGACAACAGGTGTGAAGAACGGACGTATTAGCCCCCGTAAAAGGGGAGAGAAACGCTGATCTGGGGAGCCGTGTCTCATTTCCTGCGTTCGCGCACTCAGCGGGGAGGGCGAGTGTATGCGCACGTCCTGGTTCTCCAGTTTTGTGTATCAGCGCTTCGCCCGCCGCCGCGTCCTGTCCGCTCTGCCGACCTCTTGAACCCTTGCCCCGGGGATTCGGACGGTGCCGAAAAAACAGACCCCGGGGGAGGGTCTCGCCAACCGGGCGAGTTAAGTTTTTAAGTTTTATTACTCTATGTTTAGTGTCTATTATTGTGAATAGTCTTTCACTTTCAGTTTCATTTTCTGTCCTAGTCCTTTTGTGTATACTGTTTAGGTTTGGAATAGGGCAGAGTGGGGAGGTTCAGTGGAGAGGAACTGTTAGGGGGCTAATTGTAAGGAATCCTGTTCTATACCTTTTTGCTTTGTAGGCATGTAAAGGTGTGAAGTGTATTTGACTAGTGTAGTCTCGGCCATCTATTTCACGTGTGCTGTGTGGGACAATAGCCATGTCAGGGTGGGAGGTGGGGGGGAGGGGGAGGGGGAGGTGGGGAGGTGGGTAAGGTTTTAAAGAGAGATTAAAACAGGCATGTCAAACATACGGCCCGCGGGCCGGACCCGGCCCGTTGGATGATTTAATCCGGCCCGGCATAAATTTCTGAGTATGTCAAAAAAAGAAGCGAGTCTCTAGCTTATTTCTATCAAAAGTTATGATTTTTTAAAATAAATACAAACCAAATGCTCCCTCCGGCCGCGGGAGGGCAGTAAATGTGTAAAAGAGCTCACGTCCAGCATGCGGCATTGACACGAGTTAGTACTAAAAATAAACCGGCAATCTTGCTTCACAATTCACCACTACTAAACAAGTTATCGGTCAACACACCCTTCCCAAAATGGCACTGTCAAAAAAAAGAAAAGTGGACACGGAGTGCTTCTTTGAGCTACGAGGGGAAATTAGACAGTTCATGGAGAAGAAGGGACGCCCAGTAAAGGAACTTAAATGCAAGGAATGGGTGCAGGATCTTGCGTTTATGGTTGATATTACACAACACTTGAATACACTTAACACTACATTGCAGGGCCGTAACAGAGTTGTCACTCAATATTACGACAGCATAAGTGCGTTCAAGATGAAACTGTCACTGTGGGAGACGCAGCTATCCAACGGTGACACCGCGCATTTCTCTTGTCTCACAGCTGTGCGTCCGGAGCCACCAGACCGTCCCGATAATGATTTGGAAAAATATAAAGACAACATAACAGATTTGCTGCGAGAGTTTGAGCAGAGGTTTCAGGTATTCAGTGAACTTGAGAACAAATTTGGCTTTTTTCGCTCGCCATTTACAGTGAAGCCTTCTGATATGCCAGCTGACATTCAACTCGAGCTTATTGACTTGCAGTGCGATTCCGCTATGAAGGATAAATTTGGGTCCGTGGGATTGGATACGTTTTATCAATATCTCGTGCCAGGTTACCCCAAAATAACAGCCATGGCTGCAAAGGTTCTATCCATGTTTGGGACTACTTATCTTTGTGAACAGGTGTTCTCCGTAATGAACAATAATAAAACAAAGCAGCGCTCAAGGTTAACAAATAAACACTTGAATGACATTGTTAAATGTGCTGCTACTCAGGATTTGACACCTAATATCGATACACTTGTGAAGGCAAAAAGATCCCAAGTTTCAGGAGCCAGCAGCAGCAAGTAGACTGCAGGAGTGCAGTAAGAGAGAAAAAAAGTGTGATGACACGAAATTTGTTTGCACTCATGAATACAGATCATTAAAAATAAGATTAATCTGGTTTCATATTAAAGACAATTAATATTGTGCAGTATATTCTCAGCTTCAGTAGGCCCAGCCTAGTAGTTTGATCTGATGTAGTCTAATCTTATTGCCCATGCACGGCTATAACTTTTATTTTGTATTTCTTTTTTATTTATTTCAAAGCAGTATGACAATTAAGGCGAAAATATTTTTTCATAGCTCCCACTTGAGTTTGTTTAGTGTGGTGAGTTGGTTCAGGTGTAAAACTGCATTCACTTAACTGTTAAAATAAACCAGTTGTTAACACATTCACCGCCTAACATGAAATCATTTTTTTTTTCCATTGTTGGTGAATAAATGTGTTGTGCTTAGAAAAGATCCCTTGTCATCCGTGATTATAATATATAGGGTAGGCTACAAATGTAGGCTGAATGATAAAGCATAGTACTGAAAAACAAAGCTAAATATTTGGAGTTGACATTCTTTTACTGATCCGGCCCACCCGAGAACAGAAAGTCTGGATCCGGCCCCAGAGCCAAACTGAGTTTGACATGCCTGGATTAAAATGATTGTGTTTCAGGAAAAATGTTCAGAACATAGCAATTTGTGAATAGCATCTTTTACCATAAGCTGACATCTCAACCGTACGGTAGAGGCCTATAATTTCTAAAGGGATCAAGTTATGAAAAAAAACTTTTAAACATTGTTATTTGGTGCTCCAGTAATAGGTATTTATGGTTAAAAGAATCTGTATTATTATAACAAAATGTATATGTATGAAGTTGTTTTTTCCTTATTTAGACAGTTTATTATGTGTATTTTTACAGGACTTGTATTTAAATGTGTTACGGCCAGTTCTCTCGAATAAATATGAAAAAAAAGTATTTCTCGCACTGACAGGTCAAGTGAAGCTCACCAACAGGATAGTGGGAAAGAGGAAGGTGTCCTCCAGGAAGAGGAAGAAAGTGGAGTATAGACGCACAGAAGGCGACCCCCGAAACACTCAGGCCTCATTTCGTCTTCAAGACTTCAAAATGTGGAAATTTAGTATGTTTTTGGAGTGGTTTGCATTTTATGTACTGCTCCTACTGGCATTGCCCCCTATTGTGAACAGCAAGGAGACTCCAACACCAAGTAAGTAGTACCGAGTGTAATCCTATGCAACTACCCACTTTAAGGTTTTTTTTTCTTCTTGTCAACTTTCTCCCTCCAAGAAGAGAAGTTTGTCACCTTGCTGACCTTCTACTGTGGAAATTAACTGCACGAGGACAGTGTCATTAATGTGAAGTTCCACTCTAATGTAGCACTAGCTCCCCCTTGTGGAGAACCTTCAGCTTGCTAAACATGAATGAGTGCATGTGCGAGTGAGTTGCAAAGCACCTCATGGACTTGGCTTGTATCTAATGAACTTTATGTAACCAAACAGGCTACTAACAATATGTTAAGTGCTATCACCTCAGTTAATGGATAATTATGATAAGTGACACGAAAAGGAATTAAATTAAAGGTATTAAAGTGGCTTGCGCTGTGTGGCAGTTGGCCATGCTTTATTAAGATTTGCCCTTAAAAAGTGTTGAGATGCCTACTGCATGAACTGTTGAGAGGTGTCATTCTGTCTGGACTGTGTCTCTCCAGCTGATTGTTTCCACATGTACGTCACTACGGTGATGATTCTACACTGTCATTGGTTGATGTAAAGCTGTGGAAGTGCCTTTTGAAAGTCTAACTGTAGATTTCCCCCTCTTAGTTATGTAGCAACACTGCATGCATCCTCACCAACTTCTTCAACCGCTTCCCTGGGTGAGTTTCTGATTGCGGGCTAAAGAACAGGACCTCACCAGAAGCCATGCATGTTGATTGTGTGTGTGTGCATGCATGTGACATGTTATCTTGCACTTCTGATTTTTCTTTCTTCGACCCAGAGGGGGATTTCTGTATCTTATTTAAGAGCAAATCTTTTCATTTTATGGATAAATCTCATAACAAGAAAAAACCTGTTCCATTTTACCATTCCACCCTTTTGTAGAATGGTTGTCCCTCTGTGTTATTTCTCCTCCCTCCATTTCCTGTTTTGATTATCTTGCATATCTTTGCATCTTCATCCTATCCCTGATGTACTGACTCTTTACATTTTTACATTTACAGTTTAGGTGTTAAGCAGACATTCTGGACCACAGCGACTTTCGCTGCTTACATTCTTTACATGCAGATCATTTATTCATCCGGATATTTTACTGAAGTAGTTTGGGTTAAGTACCTTTGCTGAAGGGTATAACGGCAGTGGCCCATCTGGGAATCAAATTTTACGACCTTGGATTTACAAGCTGAGTTCACTGGCTATTATGCTGCACTGTATACTCACTCTCCGTAACTGACTGACTGACCTGTAGTTGAGTTCCTCGAAAGCATCCAGACGTTTCCAACAGTTTATGGAGGCTGATCTCTCTCCCACCCACACAAACCCCTCACTTGTTTAGTCTTTGGTGTGCTGTCATGACTGATGGGAACCTTGTGCTATTCTGTCTAATCTATGCATAAACCCCGTCCCTGGAAAGTATGACTTCCTGTTTTCATGTCACAGGACAGTGTGCAGTTTGCTTGGATAAGGACTGCGCAACTGGTGTGAGAATAATCTACCCAGCTACAGGCAGCGACACACCAGTTTGGGTGAAAGCAAACTCCTCAACTGGAATCCAAAACTGCTCCATGGAGAATCTAAAGCCAGATGCTCCCTGTAAGATGGCTAATGGTAGCCTCGTCCAACTGGCTAACGAGACGCTTCATTTTGAAGGGTTAAACACTTATGGTGTATGGCGCCCATTCCACTCACAGATTTCGCGTGAGTATTCCTGCTCTGGCTCAAGTCTGCAAGCTCTGCTATTGTGGTGTAGAGTAGAGTGGGTGGGACGGAAGGATCTGGAAAGCTGGCAGATAACTATGTTGTAAAAATTTAAACTTAAAATGCGGTACTAGTCATGGATTGTTCATCAAAATGCTGAAGGCAGCTGGAATTGAACTGTGCGAGTGCATTTGTGCTTTTTTTCCCTCTCCAATCACTGCAGTAAGATGCATGAAGGGAGATTTAAGCCAAGCCCAAATCTGCTTGAAATTCTTTCATTTCTCCTCCAATAAAGGTGTCTAGGACTGGATGCAGTAAAAATGCTATTTGCACAGCTATCAGACTTCTCTGTGTGCAGTGTAGTGATCATTTGTGCAATCACATGTCGGTTGTGTGTAATGATGTTCTCTTTCTGCAGCCTGTGCTGATCTTAATATGCCTTCCAAGCCTTCCCCCGGTAAGTGCCTTCTGTGAGCTGGAAGATCTTTATTTCTGCTACAGGAACCGATTTGCTGATTGTCATTCACACTGGAGCCTAAGGGTATAGTCTAGCCTTAGTGTGAATGCTTTATGTAGTCTTACAGCTTGAATGATAGAAAATAGCCTTTCTGTGTGAATTATATAGTGTAGTCTTACATTGGCTATCTTTAAACATGTATTGTACATGCATTATACACAAGTTATCAGCCTGAGCAAAGCTCAGAACTGAAGGGTTTTCATAATTTCTCATTTCACCCCATTTCCATAAATACATTTAGGAAAATATAGTTTGATTTGTTTTCATAACCTTGAAATCACATGGGGTAGCCTTTAACAGGAAATTTATTTTTATTTTTTTGGTTTTTATCTTCTTGGTTGTGCTGGAATACCACACTTGGCCCCAATGACCAAAGCTCCCATCCACAACACGCCCACTCCTGCAGCTCCGAACAATTCAGGTAAAATTAAATTCCCTACAGCTACTGTGTCTCCAGGATTCAAACTTGCAACCTCCATACCTGTGCAAGCATTTCAGTGTTCTAGAATATACAAACCAATTATATTGAGCACTGAAATGTTTGCACCTCCATATCTGTAGCCTTATGTGCCTTCTTGGTGATATTGCATGTCTGTCTTACCATCACTGATGTTCTCCACTTCTGTTAGTCACTCTGGATAAGGGCATCTGCTTAGTGATTGTAATGTAGGTGCTGTACACTAGTATTACATTTCAGTACCTGCATATTCACTCAAGAGTTCAGTGGTCTGAGTGATTCTACAGTGCTTTCAGTTTGCAGTCTTTTAAGTAGAGTTTAAAGTCAAATGTGTCCACTAATTGATTGTTCTTCTTATCCTGGTTCTCATCCTAGTGGCGGGCAAAAAAGGCATCATCATCGGCAGCGTCAGCGTCAGCGGCATCGTCATCCTCATCCTCATCGGAGTTTTGATTTGGAAGTAAGTTGTTTTCAAAAAGAACATTTTCATATTTAGGTCATGCAGACATGAATTGTTTAAAAATGGATGGGGGGGGGGGGGGGGGTGGACCCACAATTCCTGAGGGGAAAATATGGATTATAGTGGCTTTTACAGGTAACGTCTGTGTGTAGATTAGGCGTGATGTAGTGTATAAATCAGGGTTGGGCAAGGAGGGAGAAATCTGTATCTGGATCCTCCAACTCGTTTGCTGAATTGGCCCCTTGCATGTCATGACATGACTACATGTCCTGATAAGCTTGTGAGCAGCTAAAAGCTGTGTGCAACCTGCTGCTGTGGTCTCCTCTAGTGAAACTGCGTTGGTGTAATGTAGGGGTGCACAAGGGCAGATCTGTTTCAGGATTTTGTGCCACCTTCTTCTCTTAATTATTTTGATTGACTCAATCGTGTCTTGATCTGACATTTGCATAAGCACCAGCTACAGACACAGAGTGCAAGTGCATCCTAAAGATCTTACTGCACTCAAGTACAGGAGTGAACCAGCACAGGTATTGAGCTGTCAGAAAACTAAATATAAGGTGATCGGTTGGAACAAAAACCAGCACACGGATCAACCCTCCAGGACCGGAGTTGTGCGCCCCCCCTAATTTAGGCAGGGTAAAGGGCGGAACCAAAAGCCCACAGAAACTGCCCGGTCAGAACTACTCGTCCCTCACACGGGCCGTCAGAACTGGGTTATTTTATTTCCACGTGTGAACAGATTTGCGTGTTAAGTTGACCTCCTGTTGACAGTCAAGGGAAAACATGATTTCGGCTTTTCCTCCTCAGGCTTTACAACTGTATAAGAGGGCTTTACAGAGGCCGTCGTCAAGGGAACAACGGGGTGCCTCCTCCTGATGCTGAGCATCGTGATGAGAACACCATCCAGATGCAGCCTCTTAATGCAGAAGTTGCAAACGGAAACGTTAACGGGGTCCATCGGGAGGATGGCAGCGTTGGGACTGCAGGGTAGGTGTTAACCTGTTTATTGACTCTGCTGTTTTACATAATCATCCAGAATAGTTGCATACAAGAGGAGGGCAAGCGTCTTCTGCTGTTGGCTCCTCTGACTTCCTGGTTTTGATTGAGGCAGCCCACAGCCTATCAGAGCAGCCCCACAAGTTCCTGTGAGAGACCTGCTCACGCTGCTCAGGGCAAAGGGAATGAGGGCCCTCTCCAATGCTGGAGAACGTAACCCCATGATTTGGGGTATATGTCCATATGAGAGGGGACATGCTTTCTTGTGACTGCTGTGCAAACAACTGGTGAAACATGAGCCTTCCTTTCCCCTCTTACACACAGGTTACTTGGATGATTCTCCTCTGTGATCTGCTGACCCCTGGGGGTGGGGGGGACCTCCGGGGAGCTGCATTGGTCTGAGGCATGCGGCCGCACTACCTATGGACAACTCCCCGAAAATTGCTTTTTGACATAAATAGTGCTCCGTCCCGTCCCGACCAAATTTATTGGCCGTGTGTTCCGGAAAAACCCTCCCGGGTGGAGGGGAGGGAAACGGAGGGTGAGTGCGAAAACGCGAGATGAAGAATGAAAGTGAAGTGAAAAGAAAAAAAGGGAAGAAATCTGACGCCATGTGAGCGGGGACGTAATTGGGTCAGGCTGTGATCTGGCGCTCGCCCCTGTTGGGAAACAGACATTTTTGTGTATTCTGCATTTGGGAAGTTTCCGCTGGACCCCGGGGGGGAAGGGGGCGAGCCCCCCTGTTGTATTTCAATTTCAATGTGAATGGAACCTGTTTGAATAGATAGGATGGGTTTGAATTTGAATGGTCCAATTGGAAGGAAGCACAGCCTCTTATCACCAATCAGAGGCAGCGCTCCAGTTCCCCACCCCCCCACCCCCCCAACACATGTGGAGATCCCATCAAGCTCTTGGGGGTGACCTTCCAGGCTGACGGAGGAGGGCGAACAAGCTGGGAGGGAGCCCTACGCCACATCCAAAACAAAACCCGGAGCAAGACACCTAACCCCTAACTGCTCTGGCGAATGAGAGGCATCAATTGTAAAGCGCTTTGGATAAAAGCGCTATATAAATGCAGTCCATTTACCAAATTCACTAAAAAAAATGACATTTTTTTAACAAGCAAAAATCAATATATACAACAGAATAGAACAAAATAGAGGAATTATATACATTTCTGTTTTTTTACATGACTGTTCCTCATTCTTACAGATATGATAAGGGTCACGGCTGCAGTCACAGGGTGACCCCGCATTTGGTGGTACATCCCAGATTAGGCAGAGACACTGATGAAAGAGGGGGCAGGGGGAGATGGGTGGGGCCCACAGAGTTGTTGGTGATTTGCTCTGAGAGTAGGGGAGGTAGGCATCTGCTCTGACAAGAAGATTGTCTCAGCTAACATGCAGGGAGCGGTCAGGTAGAAGTAAATTGCAAACAGAGAATGCATATCAGGCCAGTCCTATATGTACCACAACGAAACTTCAGTGCAAACCCAGTGTAAACTTGTATATTTATAAGTCCATGACAAACCATGTTCTACAGCATATTCACCAATTTACCAACCCACATATAACTTTTGATTAACAATGTTGTACATTTTTAACTTTTTCATAAAATTCCAGTTGTACAGATTCTGGTGTAGTCACCTGAATGCTACCTTTTAGCTTACAAAGGAGATGGTACAGTAGAATGACCACATCCAATTTGTTCAGGTGCAGGGCATAAACAATATGTACAGTAAAAATAAAATGTCTGATGTTTGAACAGACTAGGCAGAATTGGTGTCGTTTCAAATAGATATGAATTTGGGTTTGACATCAGCATACCTTTGAAATGCACGTCCACGTGCCTCTGAATATTTGCCTTCTTAAGTTGGTTTGAAAGTTGGGCACAGCGGGCAGTGGAATAATTGTTTGCGCCAACATTTGCAGCCAACATTTGCATACGTTTAGCTAGCATCTCCAGACAATATCCACTCACAAAACATTAAACAATAGCTTCCATGCTATTATTAGGGGTCCTACGAAGTAGGAACTCTATTATTTTTGTTAGTATTATCATTATTATTATTATTATTTTCTTAGAAATGGTCAAATAGCTCAAAAAGGCCTTGACCAAAAATGATAAATTACCAGGTTGAAACTAGAGACGATGAGTAACTATGCCAGAAAGAATGACTATGATTCGTCCATAGATGGTGCTATAGTAACCGATTTAAAACGCAAAAATACTGCCATTTCCACCCCGTTTGATGAAAATTCATGAAACCAGGTGTACTTGTGTCATTCCTCACGAGGAACAAATATGCCTCAATAATCCATAAAGTCCGCCATGATGGATTTTTCTGCAGACTGAAAATTTGTCAAAACCTCTAAAACGTTTCTTCTAATAAACCGTAAGTCCGATTTGTCCGAAATTGCCAATTTAAGTGTATGGTGCATGTTTCCCTATAGGGTGTTAACCGCTAAGAGATACATTCCAAGATGGCAGAGAAACTGGTATTTAAAAAAAAAAAATTTGGCCACAAATTTCAAACGCTTACAACTTTTTACAACAATAATCTAGGGACTTGAAACGGACTGGGCATGAAGACGACACTACCATGTTGTACCATGTCGAAGCAGTTGCAGATGTCTCAAAAAACAAGGAAATTACAGGCATTTGAATATTGGGTGGGAAGCTGACGCTAATATAATGCAAATTTCAAGTGCTTATAACTATTTAAAACAACAATCTATGGACTTGAAACGGACTGGTCATGAAGAGGACACTACCACGTTGTACCATGTCGAAGCAGTTGCAGATATCTCAAACAACAAGGAAATTACACGCATTTGAATTTTTTGCGGGAAGCTAATGTTAATATAACGCTTTCAAACTCATCTTCTCATGAACACTTTACCTGATTCCGTCACCATCGCACAAGTGTACTCTTGGGTATTCTCTCGATCAAGGGAGAGAAGGACAAGTCGTTTCGTTAAAAATTGTGTGATTTGTGGCCTGACAAAGTTAGCACTTTCTGCTAATGCCCATTCATATTTCGAAGTAATGTTTCTCATGAACCGATAGTTGGATCGTCTCACGCACGGGTATGTAGATTGTCCAAAATCCTGAAATCTATGCCGCTTGGACTCTTTTCTCCTTCGCCTTGTATTTACCCGGATTGGACATGTTCGTAGGGCCCTGCATTGCTGCTTGCAGCTATATTCTTATATTGAAATTATTGAAAGCAATAAAACACTGAAATATCTAGGCTTTAGCTTCGTATGTACAAGAAACCTACCTTCACTCACCTTTCGCTCCAAGAGAAATGGGAAGACGTGACTCCAAGGGTCACGTGAGGACCTTCTTCTTCTTCTTCTTCTTCTTCTTCTTCTTCTTCTTTGGTGTTTTACGGCAGTTGGAATCCTTTTTAGTTGCATTACCGCCTCCTTCTGGATCTAACCATGTACTGCTGTCTGGATCTCTTATATCCTGTTACTTATTCCAGTTGCCCTCAAAAAACTAAATATCACCTTCTTTCCCTCCACCGTGTCCCCACACTCAAGCAGATCTGTAA